>NW_028230438.1:21158882-21404142 GCF_043228905.1 Azolla caroliniana
ACAAGAGAAAATATCTCCAATCCAATCCCCAATTTAACAAAACATACAAACACAAATACATATAGAGAGAAGGAATAAATACAACAAAAAAAAATGCACATTGAGAGAGAGAGATAGAGAGAGAAGCACTTTTTTCGGACTTTTTGTCCCCCTCATTTGTCCGCCCGATTGACCATCTTCACCTGCTTGCCACGCTATCGTTGATAGAGAGCAGTTTCGTTCTCGTTCGGCAAGCTCCATGTGCCCAATCATTATGCTCGTTACGAACAGGTGATATATATATTTAAGGTCCACGGGAGATGAATTGCAATCTATGAGTAAGAGAGAGAGAGAGAGAGAGAGAGAGAGAGAGAGAGAGATATTAACATCTTCTAAGGCCAAAATTGGCCCATGAGACAATTGGTGTACAACAGAATTGGGTATTTATCCAATCATCAAAAGTAAGAGAGAGAGAGAGAACAACATTGTTCGAGCGATGAACGGGTACGTCATCATACGTAAGGAGTAACTTAACTCATTACATGAAACAGTATTAGGTGGGCACTGGGGACAAAGCCCAAACCAAGACATGAATGACACATTCTCCTTGTTATCACCAACACATTATGATACAAATCCGTCATAATAGCACATGTGATGAGTTAAGTTGGGTCCGAAAGGGAGCTAATAAAGAAGTTTAGAAACTATCAATGTGTCTTAAAACTATTTGAAGTTAAAATCCCGAGGATAAGACATTTGGATTAGATCTAAGCTTTAGCCTCATAGTACACAATGGTTAAAAGTCAAAGCCTTTTAATGTTATTCAAAGAGAGTTACTAAAATATCCCCTCATACATTGTGCGAACTTTCGGAATGTCAATTGATGGAGAAACAAAAATCATGTGTGTGTGAGCCGATATGGATGTAGCTTAGTTGTTAAGGTTGCCCAATGGAGACCAGGAGATCTTGGGTTGAACCCCTATATTCCAGAGTGGCATCTAGTAAACGAAGAGGATATGTATGAAGTAATAGAGAGGTGAGAAATTTGGGGTTTGAAAGAGAGAATAGAATTGATGTTTTATTGTCCACGATGATGTCAATGGGACCAAATCAACATATCGTCTTGTATGTCACTCCTTCCTAAGAAATGGAGTTACAAAGATAGAGGGTGAGGGAGACTTTAGAATTTGGCGATGCCAAATAGATATAGGGAATTCATTGAGAATCTAGAAATGGTAAGCAAAGAAATGGAGGAACTTGAGAGAGAGAAACTTTTAGTACCTAGAAACTAAGAGAAGAGTGAAGGGAGGGGGAAGACAACACCAGGACACAAAATGGTAATTTTGTAATTTCAATACAATTTGTTTTTTCTTAGAATTATTTGTACGTGGATTTCCTCCTGACCTATGTATTGTATTTGTATCGACAAAATATATGACAATTTGTCATAACAATTTTACTCTTACCTCAACCATGAATGCTTTACACATATCATTGCATTAAAACATATAGGTGGACACCATAAGGTGATGGACCATTTGACTGTGACAAGCTCTTATACACGTTCATTCCTTAGTATCACATCCAACTACTTTCTTCATCACATACACCCCTTTTGGGTTCATGGGATCTATAGGGCAATGAATGGCACACATCTTCTTGCAAGCATTGAAAGGGGCCTGCAAACATTTATTCTACCGCATGTCTTTACACTGCATATGAAACAAGAAAAGGAAGTTTAAATTTTGTGATGATAAACACATGTAGATGTATATATACAAGTTCTCGCTGAAACTACCTAGGTTGTATATGCATAAAAGGGTTAGGTAGCTACCCTTGTGCACTTATTTGTTCATTGTATGGAATGAACCACTTCAAGCATTCGTTGTGATGGTTTGATTGTATTCTCAAACGACAAACCCAATCCTCCTTTCTCCCTCTTTATCTATATTAATGTTTTTGTATGATAATATGAAATGGCTTGTGTTGTATGTACACATGACATCATAAGGTTATGTTGCAATTGCCCGTACATGCAAAACAAAACAAAAAAGGTACATACGTATGGTAACATCTGTAATATATATATATGGTACATATATACGGTAGCATTTGTAAAAACATTTATAGTTCAAGGTGTGGCGTAAATGTGTTTTATAACCTAAATGTCTAGTTGTAGTTGTCTCAATTGTTGTTGTTCATGGGTAGAGTCCACCCTCTCGACACATATAATAATATAAACTTGAAGGTGTAAGTTTATATGTGATTTCACTCGTTGTTCTGTAGATTTCTACATCTCATCAACCTTCTTAACTTCAAAAGGAGCTTCAATGGTTTCTTAAAGTTATTCTGTTTCAATGTTTTCATTACTTTAAGACGTTAACGACACTTTATGGACATGTGAAATAGATTCTTTCACTAGGCATCTCCATGCGCCCCAACCAATTAATGCAAGGAGGAAAATGTGTATTCTCATAGTAAAAATACAAATTTCCTAGCCACGTGTCAATTAACGCCAACCAACATCAACGTAAATATGCATCGACATAGTTGGTTCTATTAAATGTTATGCAACAAGTGAGGCGATAAAGGAAGAAATATGTGTGCAAGGGATCCAATCCCTAGCCTTATGTCATAACCTTGTGAAAGGGCAAAACTTTTATACACATTAAAAATGTACATGTATTAAAAAACATACGCCCTTTATATGTATTAAAAATTCAAAAAGTATGCTAGCATGTTTTCAGAACTACGCTATAATATATGTGCACTGTGAAGCTGGTCAAGGCATGAAATGAAAAATTAAGCTTAAGGACATAATATAGTGTAACCTAAAGCACAACATATACAATTAGACTATGCACTAGCTTAATCACATAATAATCTTGACCAATTTAGTGTCTAACTAAAGTCATTAATGAACAATTTTTTCTAATAAAGACATAACTCATTTTCTGACATTTAAATTGTCATTAGCGAGACACATTTCCATATTATCATAGTTTTACATGTATTTGTTTAAGCTATAATTACGTACTTACTATTTATTTTCAAGTGATTCAAAGTTATCCTTGACCAAGCACACACACACATAACATAACATAACTTCAAAAATAACGATTCATACTTTCTTATTTTTTATACAAATAGGCGCATTTCAGCTATAATATTCTTTATTGTACTCAATGAGCATATTTTGAATGTGAATAGTCATTGGCTATGACAACGAAACCCTCACCTTATAATGAGGTCAATTACATGTGGATATTTCCATCTATTTGTGAATTATATGGCGTACAATATCTATAGAAGTTCCTTGCACTCAGTGGACAATGATAATTCTTTCCATGCATTAGGACGATTTTGGATGCCATATTATTTCTAAAAGCAAAACAATCATCAAAACAACTTCACATATTGTATTGACCCCAACATGTATTTTATAATGATATCATCCTTTATACCCCAAAGTCTTCTTTCAGGAAGACGATCAAATCGATGGGAGAATGCAAAAATTGCCACTCTACATGTCACATAAGAAGCTTTAATACAAGAATAAGTTACAACCTCATTTAGAAGTATTGGATATCCTTGATTGTCCATGGAGTTGGCCAATCAAATATTGCATCTATCTTCTTTGAGTTCTTAGAGACTCCACTAGTAGAGATGACAAGCCCAAGAAATTGAATTCAAACTTGTTGAGCTTTGCATAGAAGACATGTTAACAGAGTTAGAGTAGGACTAGGTGTCTAGACGTACTTTGTGTATCCAATGAGGTCATTGGAATACCCAAATATTTGATAGAGATAAACAACAAGGATATAATAGAGGTACTTGTTGCAGATATCATTCATGTATTTTGGAACTTTGTTGGTGCATTTGTGAGATCAAGTTCAAGGTAGCTAATTAAACCACCCATTGTCCAATTACAAGTATTGAATTAAAATTGAAGAAATAGTGTTCCATTGGTAATGGATGTACCACGTGCAAATTGTTGAAAAGGAACTTGGATTTCTAATGTACCTATTGATGAAGTTGCTTCTATTTGGCCAATAAATCTTTCAAATGCCTACATGTTCTAGATGGATAGACATTAGTAAGATGGGTGACTTCTTCAAAGCTTTGAGCCACCTACAATTGACCTTAGAGAAGGGTTAAATGGTAAAGCAATTACAAACCAAGCTAAGAGTTGTCTATCCTTTGAACCAAGCATAACAATCTACAAAAGGAGCAGGTTGGTTGTGCCTATGCTTCCTAGTTGAGATTCCCTAGAAATCAATGTTTAATATTCCATCAAATTTCCTTGGAGTTAGTGGTTATTGAGCTGCAAAGGCATGAGTAGGATTGACTATGACCACTTAGTCGTACTTGTTGACTATGCTTTCAAAGAAAGTTGATAGCAATCAACATGCATACCCTAGCAAATTTATGAAGTTAGTGGTTATCAAGTATCTTGTCAATGATTGATTTATCATACTCATTGTATATGCCTCCAAGGAAAGTTCAGATTCCCTAACAATCAATGTTCAATACCCTACCAAATTTACGGAGTTGATGGTTATTGAGTGTCTTGCCAAGAAGACATGAGAAGGGTTGATAATGACCAATTTATCATACTCTTGATCTTACTCTTCAAATTCTACCATTTAACTCAACTTAATACAAGTATCCTTTGCATGATTTCTCCAATCATTGGTACACATACTTTACAAACCCTTCAATATCAATATAAGAACCTTGAAAATATGTTGCTAAAGTAAAAGAGCAAAAATAGTCCCTTCTTCAGCAAGATAGTTACATCCATCTGTTCACTGGTTCTAAAAAATGTATTTCTATTATTTAGAAACCCTTCAACATATTGGGGTAAGAATCTTGATAATTTTGCATGCTTTAAAATCAAGACAATCTTCATGTTCAAAATAACTATGAAGAATGAAAAACAGCCTTGTTTGGATTGGCACATAAATAAGCTCTCACAATCTGTTGATCAAGATCATAATAATATTGCATTTTCCCCAATGGCTTCAAGTCCAAATCTACAAAACGAATCTGCATGCATAAAATCAAACAAATTAAAATGAGAGATCTGCAAATAATGACAGGTTATATACATATTTAAGAAAACTGGGATGGATAGACCATCTAATAGCAAATATGATCACTCTCTAGGGAAAATTCCCAATATTATTATTTCCCCAAGTCACAAGTGTTATTTCCCCAAACACCCCCAAGTGAACTCAGATTTGCTATTCACACAAAAGTTTATACAGAAAATTCATCCCCTTCTCTCTTTCAAGGGTTGACTCCAGGGGCGTTTGGGGAAATTGTAAAATTCAGGGGTAGTTGGAGAAATAATGAAAAGTTCGATGGTATTCCAGATTATTTTTCCTTATGAATTATATGAAGAAAATTAAAATTTGAGTAAGAGATATCAAATATATTATGGAATATTGAAAGTGTACCAAACTTCAAATCGAAGCATTCTCCAGTTGATTAAATATATTACACAAAGATTGAATGCTGTACCAACCTTCAAATGGAAGCATTCTCCAGTAAGTGACGAGTGAAACATCTTATAATGCTGCTGATTATCAGAACTCATTGTTACCATATCAAGTGATCGCTGGAATGTGAGCATAAGACTACAATCCTTTGTTGTGGCAGCAATTAAATAGTCCCTCACAATTTTGATACAATCCATGAGGCTGAGGTTATCCACAAAAGTTTTTCTATTCTTCATTGTCTCCTCATCCACACTTCCACGCCCATCAGCCACGTCCATCCTATCCCATACATCACCAGGAAAACTGTTTCTAGCCTCGATCACCTTCTCATCCAAGATTTTTTTATCATCCATGGTATTTCCATTTGAAACATGATCATCTGGAAAAGCTTTCCAGTAGGCACACATCACTCCTTCTATGTCATATTTGTCAAGCTTCTGGGCTGCCAGTAGATTTTTTAACACATCATTTTCATATAGACTCTGTGAAATGAGAGATTTCAAGACTTTGATCGCATCTTCCAGTGTCTCACATGATGGAAAGCAATCCATTAAAGCTTCATTCATCGGTTGTGAGTTTGGAAACTCAATGTTATCAATGATTTTTCCTTCAATAAAAACACGCAAGTTGTTTTGCGGATTCTCAAACAAATCATTGACAGCTTGGCTTATCCTCTCCAGATTTCCAGAGAATAAGTCTAATGGGGAATACTGGCTAATCTTCTTTATCTACATAAAAAAAAAGAAGAGTTTGAAAGCATGTATTTCAACTGGTTATTTTTCAATATGAGTTATTTGATTTTTCTTTTTTGAAAAATGCATATTTGGAAATACCTGTCCTTTCGAATGTTTCAATGTCTGATGCATTGAAAAGCGAGAAACCTTCTTCTTGATGATGTTTTTGGCTGCGATGAGGTCTGAATCTGGTAAGAAGCCACATTTCGGCTGGGTGGCATTTAAAACATTTTATGCAATTTCAGGGCATTCTCAAAGTTCTTTGACTTACTCAACAAAAAAGATCAATGTGGATAAATGTTTTCTTTTTTTACTACTAAATATTCACCTTACTTTATTCAATAATTTTTGACATATGCATAATGACCTTAATTCATTTATTATTTTTAAAGGCATGAATAGTTATCTTAATTTATTTGTAAATTCTAAAAGTTAGCATAATGACCTTGATTTCTACTGAAATGCTTGGAGGAGCTTTGTTCCCAGGCTCTGTAAAACAATTAAGCAATGATAATAGTAAGCACCATCCAAACAAACAGCAAGTAACATACTCTCTCTCTCTCTCTCAAATACTATATGGCAAATGTCAATCCTGAATGTTGGTGTCAATATAAAGCAAGAATGCCTATTGATCGTATCCAACCTTATCTCATTACCAATATGAGTAGTAATGCTCGTAGAGCCCTTACACTACTTTGCACTCGATCTCACAAGTTAGGTATTGAAGTTGCATCATGGTATCAAAATGTAACTAATTTGAAGACATGCAAAGTATGCAATGGAGGCATGGTAGAGGATGAATGTCACTTGCTCTTCACATGCTTGACATATAGTGCAATTTGTTCAAGATATGCTGACATACTAAGAGGGAGTGATAACTTAAGTTCCATACTTAAGACACCACCGAGAAGGTTGAGCTGTTGAGCTCATATGTGTATGCTTTATTCACACATAGAGACTTTGTGCTTCAATGTATGAATACCCCTTCTTAGGAAGGAGACACATATCAAGAACACATGTATACTCTGGTTCCATAGGTCAAAATTGGCTTCTTTATGGATGATAAAAATTCAAATTCTCTCTTTCTACCTGCATAATATAATAGTATATGTATAGAGAGAATAAGCCATATCTATATCTGTGTCTACTAGAAAGAAAGAGTAATGTAACCATTTGGCATAACCCAACATGATCAATGAGACCAAGTCATTTTTCCAAATGTATAAAATTGACAAAACTGTATCTCATCATAAATACGCTACACTTTGCAGAAATTAAAAGCCGAGATTGAGGTGAGTCTTCAATATGTCCCTAACTGAATATTTTAGATCGAAGGGGTTAAAATAATATGACAACCAAGACTCCTAAGAATGGCAATGATGGTTACTATCATTTTGAGGTTGTGAGGTTCTGGAAGAGGTCCCAAGGTCATGACCTTTTTACACAGAGAGCCAGTCCATGCTCCATTGTCTATTGATGCTGGAGGGGAAGACATGGGTGGAGTTGTAGTTATGAAGAAGTTAGTGATGGTTCTTTCTGGCTGAATTGATTTGTATCTCTTCTCCTGGAAAGTGTATTCTATTGCGGCAGTGCTATCTTTCTCGGATTTTGTAATTTACAATGCAGGAAGTGCTTCTCTATTTCAATCTGTAGACAGCAAATTTAGCAGAGGCAGTCAATTCATTCCAGGCATTTATACCTTCTTGTCTCCATATGCAGTTGATGTGACGACGTATGGAAATAATGCTTTATATGTATATGTTGTGCCGAAGGTGAGTGTTCATGTGGTTGGGACAGGTGATAAACCCATCTGGTGGCATGTGTAGGAAGTTACTCTGTTAAAGTTTCATCCTGCATGAAGGTGAGTGGTGGGTTCAACCAAGCTGGTTCGGTATCCAGCTTCACAATGATCATTTGATTACTCAATTCAATTCAGTGCAATGGAGATCCAAAAAGGTTCAGTCAATGATGTATCGGAAGGGGGGGTTCATGAGTACCTTTGTGTGAGAAGTTCCCATAATCTGCATAAAGCTGATCACTTGAATAGAGGGCTCTACTGACCACTACTAATGTAGTTCCTAGTTCTGCTCTAGTAGTTTCATGTTAGGGGATTCCATCCAAGATAAAGTTCCTCTGGCCTATAATTATGTCCAACCAGTGATTCCTTCCCTGGACGGTAGAAACTGGCTCCCCACACTTGTGTGTGTTCAGTTCTTGGATCCTGAATGTAGATAATGTTAGAAATATTGAGAATCGATTAGATAGGCATATAGAGTTACAAGCACAAAGATGAATATCTGAAAACAAACTTTCTATTACAAATGAGAGTAGCTCACAATGGTAGTCCACCCATGCACTCACACACCTTAGAGCTTAGATGGACTACAAAATTAGTGGGGACAGATAATAGTCACAGACACTGTGTAAGAGGTACAAAAATTGTAATAATTTGAAATGCCCATATCATGTATTCATTTTTTTTCTCTTCCAGAAAACAATATAATCATCTATAATGCAGCTCCCACTTCTATCCTCACTTCTGTGAAGTGCCTTTCCCTAAACCTAAACCCTCACATTCGTATGTTTTATTCAGAAATTTGGTAGTAACAAAAGTTTCCAAGCATTTATTCAGCACGTATGAAAAACATATACATGTGTTAAAAACAAGTAACCTCTTATGTACCCCTCAGATAACTCAATAGATGAGTATCTATATAAAAAATACCTTTGGTGGACCAGAACACTGAATGATCTGACATCAGCAATGCATGGTGACTGCAAGGGTCAATTTGACTAACTTCTGCTCTCCAACTAGGCCGTGCATTCTCTACACGAGATGCTAAAATTTCCAAGAATTCTGAAGACACACAAACAATGACCTGAAATAAAACCCCAAATCAAAAAACCAAACATGACACTACTCGCTTTACAAAAATATAGAAATGAGATATCCATACCCCAGGATCAACAAGTTCATGACCCAAAAGTGGCCTTATCACATTCTGTGCATATGTTTGAACTAGGATTTCGATACTAGTTGCAATTGCAACAGATGGCCAGTCAGCCCAAAGAATCTGCTCTTGTTTTGACAAAACAGGCTTTCCACGCACATGCAGTCTCTTCTTCAAATGATTTGAATTAAAGGATACCTTCTTTAGCCGAAGTACTTTTCCTACCTTGAAAGGCATAGATGTCTCTAGTGAGTAAACATCACAGTTGTATGGAAAAGATTAAATAAACTTCAAGTTATAAGCTAAATCCTGCATTGGCATCAATGTGAATCCTCAATAACTTTAGACACTAATTGGAAAATCAAAATGTTCAAAAATAGGTGTGGCATTTGATTAAACAAAAATGATATGATATAGACAACCTATAAGAAGAAACTCTTTATAAAAACGTCTTAAGAGGATTACCATATGAATATCGAAACCAGTGGCTTACATGCTACCTGTGGAACATGATATTGTTGCTCGCATATGGAAAGCAGAGAAAAATGCCCAACAATTAGAGGAGCAAAATGAACATGGACGCCTTCCAAGCACACAAGCAAAGCATTAATAGATCATACCAACCCAGATATTATGATTGGTGTGATATCGAACATCACAAGTTTTGTTTCTGTTTTCTACTTAGCACAGTGGAAGGCCCATTAAAATGAAAGATTGCTTTTGTCACCAAAGAATATTGTCTATTTTCTATCCCTTTAGGAAAGTTCCTTGTGAGTTCTCCATTGTCTTAACCATAGTAGGTGTTGATTGGGATGAATACCCTCTTGAGAGATAAATACTGTGGAACTTGCCTTCTACATGTTTTGATATTCGCTCAAGTTGCAGCATATCCATTGATACTAGTGGATGGATAACCCCTATAAATGTGTATAACAAAAGATGCTCTATAGAGTCCATACAAAAAACATCAGATGAATGTCGGTAAAGGTCTGAACCTAGCACGCATCTCTTGATGGCGGCATCTATGGCTTGCAGTTACCAAGTGAATGGATAACCAATTTGTCTTCATTTGTAATATAAATCGACTTTCAGGTCATGAGCATCACTTTGAGACATGCAAGTTAAATTAATTTCATTTCACACAAAAAAAACTAAAAACGATATGAAACCCACATGTCTTCCACTCACTTACAATGCCTCTAGTCAATGCCAACATTAAGTACAATAATGCATTGAATAGTCTTTTGTCACACTCAACCACATTATAATCCTCCTACATTTTCTTGAAAAGGAAAGCTAGAACACTCATTGAATCTCCATAAACTCTGTTCAAACAATTTTCCAATCTTCATTTCTCCACACTGAACAAGTACGCTACCTTTTTCTGTGGGATAGCATAGATATATTTTTCCCATTCCACTCTTCTTTAAAGATGAGAAAACATAAAATAAGAGAGAATCTTTTAAGATATAATCCCTAGTTCAGTTTTGTAGGCCATTTTGGCCTCTTAAAAAACATTAATAAATGTTCTCTTTCTTTAACACAAAGAAATATGCAAAAGCACGCATGCACATGTGTAGTTATACATATTCATCTACAGGAGGCCAATATCAAAAGACAAAACATGAAAAGAAACCTAGTTTTGCTAAAACCTAGAAGTGCAGGAAAGAAAAGGCACATGTGTAGTTATACATATTCATCTACAGGAGGCCAATATCAAAAGACAAAACATGAAAAGAAACCTAGTTTTGCTAAAACCTAGAAGTGCAGGAAAGAAAAGGCACATGTGTAGTTATACATATTCATCTACAGGAGGCCAATATCAAAAGACAACATGAAAAGAAACCTAGTTTTGCTAAAACCTAGAAGTGCAGGAAAGAAAAGGCATTTGTTTTTAGGAAAACAAGTATATAGAATTTAAAATAGAGCGTAGTGACCATTCTAATTAGTAGCCATGCGAGAAGAAACTTACTAGAAGTGGATTAGAGTTGAGGTGATAGAGCACGATGTTGCCGGCTCCTTCTCCTCTGTAGTACCATTCCAAGGCATCTTCAGCAGTCAATCGCAATGCAATATCCTCCTCCATGATTATCAAAAAACTTGAGCACAAAATCTGCATGTGAACACGATTCATGGATTCAGCAATACACACTAATGGAGATAACATCTCTCCCTCCAAACTGATATCTATAACTCACCCAAATTATGAACAGAACAAGGTATTGCGGCAAAACCTATTGCAACTCTATACCCAAAAGACATGGATCACAGCAAGAAACGATCAGTCTATTAACATCTTCAAAAGGCCAAAGTGACCTATGAGACCAAAAGTTCAATCCATATGAATTTTATTTAAGTCTGATAAAAGAGCAGCACCATAAATACAGGACAATAAGACATATTATGTTGGATGATACAATCATGAACAAGAAGAATCCTTGAAATTTCTTCTTCCAAATATACACGATTTTTAAACACTTTTCAGATGATCAGCTCCGTTCATTGGCCAGGAAGGTCCAAGACATAAGCCTATTACAAGTCTTGAATCAGAGAGAGACAGTGCGTCAGAAAATTAAACCTAGAGTTTGGCAACCCTTCACAGACTCACTTGTGTAGCCTTAAAGCCAAGCGGATGGGTGAACACTGCCGTTGATATATAATGCTGTGAGTTTGTTGCGTTTATGAACTATGACGAAAAAATCAAGGGGAAAAATCACAAGAAAAGGTGAAAGGGCACGAGCCCAAATGAGTAATACATTTCCTGGCTCTTAGGAACAGTACAAATAATTTAATAAGCCAAACCCACCCATATGTTCACAATTTGTGAGAGATCTTCACCAGGACCTTGCCGAGGGTATAGAAGAGCTCAGTATTTGGGAACAACAAGAAGCCCATTGTGGCTTACTCCAGGAGCAAAAGCTTATAGGTTTGCCTGACTTTTTCCTCGAGTGTACAAACTTGAATTGCCAGTCTTGAAGTATCAAAGACAATTAGCATCAAGCAATGGCAATGCCATTGCTGGGCATAGATTATACGTGGGGCACTCTCTATCAGAGCCTACAAGTAAAAAAGCTCTCCGATACGAATCTCTATCTTACTTTGCGATGAAATATTTGCCATCCAATAACCTTTCAGCTGGGGTTCTTTCTTCTCCCCCAAACATAGGAATGAGAAGCGCCATTCCCGAGAGATGAATACCAACATGGGTGTACTCCATAAGAGCAGACATGGCATTTCATAATCCCTCCTGAGCTTTCTTCCACCAGGAAGCATTTGTGAGGTTACAACTTACAACACAATTCGTGAGTATTGCCTTCCTAACACAGTCCACTTGCAGCCTATCCACATTAGGATAGTTTGAAAACCCTAAATTTGACACCATTTACACATAGGAGAAGACGCTTTTGATTTTTCTACAGAGACCTTAAAAAAGTTGATAGGAAACTCAGATATCAGAAGCACGACGGAGTTGTGTATGATGTTGTTGAGAGTTAAAGAGAGAGAAGGGGAGATACTTACCTTGGAATCACATGAAGGAGAAGTTTCTTCGCGTAGCTATGGAGACAAGGACATGCAGGGATGAAGAGGAGACAGACAAGAGGAAAAGAAGAGGATGGATGTGACAAAACACCCAAAAGAGAGACAGAGACAGAGACAGAGATGGGAGGAATGAAGAGGATATTATGTATGGAGCAATAGAAAGGTAAGAAATTGTGATTCGAACCTAAAACCTTAGGATTAATAGAGTGTAATAACTTACAAATTTACAATTACAATAAATAGAAATAGAGAAAGGAAGAAAAAGAAGACGAGACTTTGTTTTTGCTCTTAAGTTGCGGTCTCTCTGTTGGTGACGGAATTTCACACGAAGACAAGCAAGCGTTGGAAAGCCCTCGGTTAGACCTTTGTAATGATATATATAGCAAGTTTAAATTGGTGCTCTGTATTGGTAGCGCTGATAGAAACAAAGAACCGTGTGTTGTCGGCATATACATACTCTACACGTGTTGCGGGTCTCCTATTGTCTTTCTTCTTCATCTTCGATCGGGTGAGGCTTAAGGGTATGTAGTAATGTACAAAACAGTGAGTTCACGGAGGCAACGACCTCGTGCTCACGATCTTCGCCACAGGCGGCGATTACAACAGAGGCAGCGACCTCTTCTCTCTCTCTCTCTCTCTCTCTCTCTCTCTCTGTACAGTTATGCACACTGATCTCATGCAAAACAGAAATGACAACAACCATAACTAAAAGTTTGCCCTAAGTCATATTTATACTAATATGACTTTTCGGCTATTTACAAATATAGCCTCGATGGACTATCAGAAACATATTTACGAATATGTCTCTTCATCCGGTTCTCCGTAGCCGGGTACTCCTCATCCGGTCTTCACCGGGTCTGCATCATCCGGCTCTCCGTAGCCGGGTACTCGTCATCCGGTTCATACCGGGTCTGCACCATCCGGCCCTCCGTAGCCAGGCACTCCTCATCCGGTTCATACCGGGTCTGCATCATCCGGCTCTCCGTAGCGGTTTCGGCCGAGGCCGAGTTTGTTCATCGACACTGTTCTTCTCCCTTCCCATCCGGAGGGACCTGTCTCCCAACAAACTCCCCCTTCACTCCGGCATGGGGTGTCTTACCAGTCTGATTCTCTTCCGGCATGCATCCAGCTTGTCGGGTATCAGCACTTTGGTCAGCATATCTGACCCGTTCTTGGCCGTGTGGATCTTCATCAGCGCGAACTCCTGGTCATCTACTCTTTCCCGGATCCAGTGGTACCTCCGCTGGATATGCTTCGTCCGGGAATGGTAGGCCACATTCTTAGCAAGGTGGATGGCACTTTGACTGTCGCAATAGAGTCGGTATTCATCTTGCCGGATACCGAGCTCTCCGATGAAGTCCTTTATCCACAATATTTCCTTGCCGGCTTCCACAGCTGCCATGTACTCCGCCTCCGTGGTTGACAATGCAACCGTCTTCTACAGTCTCGACTGCCACGAAACAGCTCCCCTGCATATGTCATTACATACCCGGATGTAGACCGGCTGGTATCCACATCAGCCGACATGTCCGAATCGGTGAAACCGTCCAGTTGAGGTTTTCCGGAGCCGAATCGGAGACACATATTTGAAGTGCCCTTCAAATACCGGAGTATCCATTTGACCGCGTTCCAGTGCTCCTTGCCGGGATTACTCAAGAACCGGCTCACTACTCCGACTGTGTATCCAATGTCCGGTCGGGTACAAACCATTGCGTACATCAAGCTCCCGACGGCAGAGGCATATGGAATCTTCATCATATCCGCCTTCTCTGCTTTTGTCTTCGGGTTTTGCTTACCGGATAGCTTGCAGTTTGCCGGAAGTGTCGATCCGACCGGTTTCGCATCTGACATGTTGAACCGGTGAAGCACCTTTGTCACGTACTTCTCCTGTGACAACCATAATTCCTTCGCTGACCGGTTCCGGATGATGTGCATCCCCAACATCTGTCTTGCCGAACCCAAGTCTTTCATTGAGAAGGTCTGGTTGAGGGCCTTCTTCAGCATCCGTATTTTGACTTGATCCCGTCCAACGATCAACATGTCATCCACGTACAGAAGGAGTATCAGGAAGTCGCCTCCTTCGAACTTCTTCACAAACACGCAGTGATCGGCCTACGTCTTGTGGTACCCTTGATCGGTCATGAAGGAGTCGAACTTCCGGTACCATTGTCGGGGAGCCTGCTTCAGTCCGTACAAACTCTTCTTCAACCGGCATACCAGGTGCTCCTTCCCTTTCTCCACGAATCCTTCCGGTTGCTGCATGTAGATCTCCTCTTCGAGGTCGCCGTGAAGGAATGTCGTCTTCACGTCTAGCTGCTCTACCTCGAGGTCCATGCTTGCTGCTATACTCAACACCGTCCGGATGGAGGTCATCTTTACTACCGGGGCAAATATCTCGTCGAAGTCCACGCCCTTCTTCTGCTGGAACCCCTTCACCACGATCCTGGCTTTGTATCTCGGGGGGTTGCCGGCATCTCCCGATTTCAACTTGTACACCCACTTGTTTGGGAGTGCCCGCTTTCCTTTCAGCAACTCCACCAATTCGTACATATGGTTTTCATGCAGGGAATCCATCTCATCCTGCATGGCACTTAACCATTTTCGGCTGTGGGTGTCTTCCTTCGCTTCTTCGAAGCTTTCCGGCTCCCCCTAATCGATCAGTAGAACATGCTCTGCATCCGGAAATCTCCAGGGGGCCCTTCTCTCTCTGAGAGGATATCTCCGTCTCTGGGCTTTGGTGACCGGCTCATCCATCTGCTCTTCATCCGAATCCGATTCGGGGTCTTGGCCGGTTCCGGTTTCAGCTTCCTCTACTTCTTCTTATACCGGTTCGGTATCCTCACCGTAACCGGCTGGTTCCTCGAATGCTAACCGGTCTCTTGCCGGTTGGGTCTGCTCATCGTAGAGTCTATCCTTACCGGTCGACTCGGAGTTCATTATCTTCTTCTCCGACTCCCAGTCGGCGAGCGTCTTGTTCTCCATGAAGATAATATCTCGAATCCGGAATACCTTCTTGTCGACCAGGTCCCACACTCGGTAGCCGAACTCATCGTCACCGTAACCGAGGAATATGCATGGCCGGGTCTTTGGATCTAACTTACCTCTCCGGTCCTTAGCTACATGCACGTACGCGAGACACCCGAACACCTTCAGATGCCGGTAGGATACTTCCTTACCGGTCCACACTCTTTGTGGCGTGTCTCCGTCCAAGGGTACTGAGGGTGATCTATTTATCACATATGTCGCCGTCGACAGTGCCTCAGCCCAAAACTTCTTGGGTAGTTTTGAATGCGCTAGCATACTCCGGACCCTCTCCATTATGGTTCGGTTCATCCTCTCGGCCAGTCCGTTTAGTTCCGGCGTCTTCGGCACGGTAAATTCGAGCCGGATTCCCTTCGAGCGGCAGTACTCCTCGAACTGCCCCCGGTACTCTCCTCCGTTATCTGCTCGAACCGCCTTCAGCTTCCGGCCGGTTTCTCTTTCCACTCTCGCGTGGAGCTCTTTGAAGACGGATAACACCTGATCCTTTGTCTTCAACGGTGTGGCCCACAACTTCCAGCTGTGGTCATCTATGAACGTCACGAAGTACTACGCTCCGGCATGTGACTTCGTGTCTACTTGACACACATCCGTATGCACCAACTCCAATGGTGCATTACGTCTCATCGGTGGTCTTGGTCGGAAGGAGGTCCGGTTCTGCTTACCGGTCAGACAATCAGTGCACTTCTCTAAGTGCACGTTCTTCACTGGAATGAGGTTGTCGTCTGCAAGCCTCTTCATCCCCTTCTCACTCATATGACATAGCCTCTTGTGCCACAGCTCACCGGCAGTGTCGGATGCCACGTTCACTTCTTCCGGACATAACCGGGCATTCATCAGGTATAGTGTGTTTACCTTCCGGGCCCGAGCCACAATAACGCTCCCTTTGCTGAACTTCATGACACCGTTCCGGATGCTACCCGTGTAGCCTTCATCATCTAGCCGACCGACTGATATCAGGTTTAGACGAACTTCCGGAACGTGTCGGACATCCTTCAGCAGCAACTTGCATCCGGTTGGTGTTGTCAGCCACACGTCTCCTATGCCGACAATTCGGCATGTTCCTTCATTCCCTATCCGGACACAACCGTGATCACCGGCTAAATAGGATGAGAAGCATTTCCGGTCCGGGGTAAGGTGGAACGACACTCCAGAGTCTACCACCCAGGTCATCTCGTCGCCGGAAAGGTTTATCTCACTCTCCTCGATGATGAGCATCAACTCTTCCTCACTTGCCGCGATTGCCGTCGTTCCCTTCCGGTCCGTCCCCCTCCGGTCTTTACCGTTTCGGTTCGGGGTTTGCTTCGAATCGATACCGTCGTTCTCCTTATCTTTACGGAAATGCCGACAATTCTTTTGGAAGTGACCCGGCTTGCCGCAATAGAAGCAAGTGGGCCTCCCCCTTGACTTTGACCGTGTCCCCGACTTCTCCCGGTTCTGGGGACTACGGTTTCTATGTCTTCTGCGTTCCGATTCGGTAAGGAGCGCTTTGGAGTCGGAGCTCGTATCCTTATCTTTCCGACGCGCCTCCTCATCTAGCAGGCTCGACTTTACTCTTGCTAGGGATAACCTCTTTCCTTCCGGCCCGGCGTTGCCCAAAGTGACAACCAACATCTCCCAGTTATCCGGGAGGGAACCGAGCAGGAGTAGCGCAAGTACCTCATCTGCAAGAGGTACTTCTAATGAAGTTGCCTGGTGGATTAGCCCCTGGAAGGCATTCATGTGCTCCGCCATGCTGGAGCCATCTTGGTACCGGAGTCTTACGAGCTTCCGGAATACCGAAACCTGGTTAACAACATTTTTGTTTTGAAACATTATACCGATCTTCTCCTAGAGCTCATGAGCCTTGCTCTCTTCATTGAAGTTGTTGTACAGGCTCATGTCGATGAAGCACCATATGTACGTCGTTGTCTTCATGTGCATCACCTCCCATATCGCGGCATCGATTTTGTCCGGTCTCTTGTCCCCGAACTGAACCGGCAGCCAGAGGTCTTTAACCACGAGCATGTCCCTCATCTTCGACTTCCACACTGAGTAGTTGGAGCCGGTGAGCTTGAACATGCCGCCAAACGATTCGTCCATTTTCTGTGTAACCTGCTCTGATACCACTTGACGGGAACTCAAACGCTCCTTATGTCCAACGCTTGGCCACAACCGAGCGTCTTTTCATACATAGAAAAACGGGAAACAAATGCTCGACACGAAGGAGAGAAATTACACAGAAGGTTTATGTGGAAAACCCCAAACTAGGGGAAAAACCACGGCAGCCCACAGGCTGCAAACTGTCACTATGTAGTAATGTACAAACAGTGAGTTCACAGAGGCAACGACCTCGTGCTCACTGTCATGAACACATGACCATTATGGCGTCACTCGGACTTGAACCTCGAACCTTGTAATTCATACTTGAAAACCTCAACCATTAAGATAGCTTATTGTTATATGAAACAATAAAGCTACTTCTTGTATTACATTGATTATTGTAAAAACTCTAGATTATTCTAGAATGTTCTAGAATGTTCTAGAATGTTCTAGACCTAGAATGTTCTTTGGGCTGACTAGCCATCTGTTGCAATTGCAACTAGTATCGAAATCCTAGTTCAAACATATGCACAGAATGTGATAAGGCCACTTTTGGGTCATGAACTTGTTGATCCTGGGGTATGGATATCTCATTTCTATATTTTTGTAAAGCGAGTAGTGTCATGTTTGGTTTTTTGATTTGGGGTTTTATTTCAGGTCATTGTTTGTGTGTCTTCAGAATTCTTGGAAATTTTAGCATCTCGTGTAGAGAATGCACGGCCTAGTTGGAGAGCAGAAGTTAGTCAAATTGACCCTTGCAGTCACCATGCATTGCTGATGTCAGATCATTCAGTGTTCTGGTCCACCAAAGGTATTTTTTATATAGATACTCATCTATTGAGTTATCTGAGGGGTACATAAGAGGTTACTTGTTTTTAACACATGTATATGTTTTTCATACGTGCTGAATAAATGCTTGGAAACTTTTGTTACTACCAAATTTCTGAATAAAACATACGAATGTGAGGGTTTAGGTTTAGGGAAAGGCACTTCACAGAAGTGAGGATAGAAGTGGGAGCTGCATTATAGATGATTATATTGTTTTCTGGAAGAGAAAAAAAATGAATACATGATATGGGCATTTCAAATTATTACAATTTTTGTACCTCTTACACAGTGTCTGTGACTATTATCTGTCCCCACTAATTTTGTAGTCCATCTAAGCTCTAAGGTGTGTGAGTGCATGGGTGGACTACCATTGTGAGCTACTCTCATTTGTAATAGAAAGTTTGTTTTCAGATATTCATCTTTGTGCTTGTAACTCTATATGCCTATCTAATCGATTCTCAATATTTCTAACATTATCTACATTCAGGATCCAAGAACTGAACACACACAAGTGTGGGGAGCCAGTTTCTACCGTCCAGGGAAGGAATCACTGGTTGGACATAATTATAGGCCAGAGGAACTTTATCTTGGATGGAATCCCCTAACATGAAACTACTAGAGCAGAACTAGGAACTACATTAGTAGTGGTCAGTAGAGCCCTCTATTCAAGTGATCAGCTTTATGCAGATTATGGGAACTTCTCACACAAAGGTACTCATGAACCCCCCCTTCCGATACATCATTGACTGAACCTTTTTGGATCTCCATTGCACTGAATTGAATTGAGTAATCAAATGATCATTGTGAAGCTGGATACCGAACCAGCTTGGTTGAACCCACCACTCACCTTCATGCAGGATGAAACTTTAACAGAGTAACTTCCTACACATGCCACCAGATGGGTTTATCACCTGTCCCAACCACATGAACACTCACCTTCGGCACAACATATACATATAAAGCATTATTTCCATACGTCGTCACATCAACTGCATATGGAGACAAGAAGGTATAAATGCCTGGAATGAATTGACTGCCTCTGCTAAATTTGCTGTCTACAGATTGAAATAGAGAAGCACTTCCTGCATTGTAAATTACAAAATCCGAGAAAGATAGCACTGCCGCAATAGAATACACTTTCCAGGAGAAGAGATACAAATCAATTCAGCCAGAAAGAACCATCACTAACTTCTTCATAACTACAACTCCACCCATGTCTTCCCCTCCAGCATCAATAGACAATGGAGCATGGACTGGCTCTCTGTGTAAAAAGGTCATGACCTTGGGACCTCTTCCAGAACCTCACAACCTCAAAATGATAGTAACCATCATTGCCATTCTTAGGAGTCTTGGTTGTCATATTATTTTAACCCCTTCGATCTAAAATATTCAGTTAGGGACATATTGAAGACTCACCTCAATCTCGGCTTTTAATTTCTGCAAAGTGTAGCGTATTTATGATGAGATACAGTTTTGTCAATTTTATACATTTGGAAAAATGACTTGGTCTCATTGATCATGTTGGGTTATGCCAAATGGTTACATTACTCTTTCTTTCTAGTAGACACAGATATAGATATGGCTTATTCTCTCTATACATATACTATTATATTATGCAGGTAGAAAGAGAGAATTTGAATTTTTATCATCCATAAAGAAGCCAATTTTGACCTATGGAACCAGAGTATACATGTGTTCTTGATATGTGTCTCCTTCCTAAGAAGGGGTATTCATACATTGAAGCACAAAGTCTCTATGTGTGAATAAAGCATACACATATGAGCTCAACAGCTCAACCTTCTCGGTGGTGTCTTAAGTATGGAACTTAAGTTATCACTCCCTCTTAGTATGTCAGCATATCTTGAACAAATTGCACTATATGTCAAGCATGTGAAGAGCAAGTGACATTCATCCTCTACCATGCCTCCATTGCATACTTTGCATGTCTTCAAATTAGTTACATTTTGATACCATGATGCAACTTCAATACCTAACTTGTGAGATCGAGTGCAAAGTAGTGTAAGGGCTCTACGAGCATTACTACTCATATTGGTAATGAGATAAGGTTGGATACGATCAATAGGCATTCTTGCTTTATATTGACACCAACATTCAGGATTGACATTTGCCATATAGTATTTGAGAGAGAGAGAGAGAGTATGTTACTTGCTGTTTGTTTGGATGGTGCTTACTATTATCATTGCTTAATTGTTTTACAGAGCCTGGGAACAAAGCTCCTCCAAGCATTTCAGTAGAAATCAAGGTCATTATGCTAACTTTTAGAATTTACAAATAAATTAAGATAACTATTCATGCCTTTAAAAATAATAAATGAATTAAGGTCATTATGCATATGTCAAAAATTATTGAATAAAGTAAGGTGAATATTTAGTAGTAAAAAAAGAAAACATTTATCCACATTGATCTTTTTTGTTGAGTAAGTCAAAGAACTTTGAGAATGCCCTGAAATTGCATAAAATGTTTTAAATGCCACCCAGCCGAAATGTGGCTTCTTACCAGATTCAGACCTCATCGCAGCCAAAAACATCATCAAGAAGAAGGTTTCTCGCTTTTCAATGCATCAGACATTGAAACATTCGAAAGGACAGGTATTTCCAAATATGCATTTTTCAAAAAAGAAAAATCAAATAACTCATATTGAAAAATAACCAGTTGAAATACATGCTTTCAAACTCTTCTTTTTTTTTATGTAGATAAAGAAGATTAGCTAGTATTCCCCATTAGACTTATTCTCTGGAAATCTGGAGAGGATAAGCCAAGCTGTCAATGATTTGTTTGAGAATCCGCAAAACAACTTGCGTGTTTTTATTGAAGGAAAAATCATTGAACACATTGAGTTTCCAAACTCACAACCGATGAATGAAGCTTTAATGGATTGCTTTCCATCATGTGAGACACTGGAAGATGCGATCAAAGTCTTGAAATCTCTCATTTCACAGAGTCTATATGAAAATGATGTGTTAAAAAATCTACTGGCAGCCCAGAAGCTTGACAAATATGACATAGAAGGAGTGATGTGTGCCTACTGGAAAGCTTTTCCAGATGATCATGTTTCAAATGGAAATACCATGGATGATAAAAAAATCTTGGATGAGAAGGTGATCGAGGCTAGAAATAGTTTCCTCTCTGTACCAAACTACACCCTTGAACAGGGAAACTTGACTTTTGGTTTGCTTGCAAGTGGATGACTCTTTAGAGAGGTTTGCCTCAGTGACCAAAACTATACCTTCAAAACACAACTTGGCTTTTGCTTTGCTTTGCACTGGTTCCGCTATGTTGATTGCAAATGATTGACCCTTTCTTGGTTTGAATGAATTTATAACTTTGAGCAAAAGAACTTCATTCCACTTTCATTGCAAGACATTCATTCTTAAGCTATAGTCCTTTCTTTGAACAAAACTGAATCTGGAACAAAAACATAAATTTTGTTTGCTTTTGTGCCAAATGATTGCTAGTGTATAATCCCTTGAAAGAAACTGCTAAGGATTGGAAACTCAAAAAGACTGCAAGTTCTTCTAGTAGAATAATGGATTGGCGAAATACGATGACCTATTTCCTTATCCTGCTCACAGTGATAAATCTATAAGCTGTTTCTCTTTGAACAAAAGGCTACGTGGAGCAAAACTTTCACAACTTGAGTTTTGTTTTGCTAGCAAATACTATGTTAACCTGTTGAAAGGATTTTCTTCATGTAAAACCGATACAGATCGTTCTTCTGTGTATTCTTATATCTGCAGAGATCAGGTAAGATTTGTGGTTATCGATATCCCAATTTCAAGAATGAATCTGAATGGCGGGGAAATGGTGAAATATGGACGACTCACAGAAACGAGGTTACACGTGGGGGACAAGCCTAAGTTGTTTCTTCAAAGAAGGAGGAGGAGGAGGAGAAACGCATAAGAGAGAGAAGGTCCTTCAACGACCATGAAAAGAAGAAAACAAACTCATAGGACTGCGAAATCAGCCAAGCGGAGAATGAAGAAAAGTAAGCAGAAATACATGTTGGTACAATGAGGATAAAAGAAGGAAGGAAGGAGGAATACATGTTGATGATCATGATGGAGACGAAGAAGAAGAACATGATGAAGATGATGAATCATGATGGTGATGAAGAAGATGAACATGAATAAGAAGGAGAAGAAGACGATCACATACCTGTTGTATCTCGATGATGAAGACGAAGACGATTGATGCAGAGCCGAGGGAGCTTTTCGTCTGTGGTTAGTGAGATGAGAGAGAGAGCTATGGATATGGATCTCTTATCAGGAAGCCATGGCGCAGAGAAAGGGGGGAAAAGAAGAGGAGAGAGAGAGAGAGAGAGAGAGATGGGTTTAGGGCAAAAGATCAAAAGAAAAGAAAGACAGACAGAAGAACGGGGAAGGGGAAGGGGGAGAATAGAGGGAGGCACTTTTTGCTTTTTGCTTTTTGCTTTTCTGCTTTTCTCCATGTCACGCTTTTTCTTTTTGCTTGCACTTTTTCTGAGACGCACAAGAGAAAATATCTCCAATCCAATCCCCAATTTAACAAAACATACAAACACAAATACATATAGAGAGAAGGAATAAATACAACAAAAAAAAATGCACATTGAGAGAGAGAGATAGAGAGAGAAGCACTTTTTTCGGACTTTTTGTCCCCCTCATTTGTCCGCCCGATTGACCATCTTCACCTGCTTGCCACGCTATCGTTGATAGAGAGCAGTTTCGTTCTCGTTCGGCAAGCTCCATGTGCCCAATCATTATGCTCGTTACGAACAGGTGATATATATATTTAAGGTCCACGGGAGATGAATTGCAATCTATGAGTAAGAGAGAGAGAGAGAGAGAGAGAGAGAGAGAGAGAGAGAGAGATTAACATCTTCTAAGGCCAAAATTGGCCCATGAGACAATTGGTGTACAACAAAATTGGGTATTTATCCAATCATCAAAAGTAAGAGAGAGAGAGAGAGAGAGATATATTAACGTCTTCTAAGAGAGAGAGAGAACAACATTGTTCGAGCGATGAACGGGTACGTCATCATACGTAAGGAGTAACTTAACTCGTTACATGAAACAGTATTAGGTGGGCACTGGGGACAAAGCCCAAACCAAGACATGAATGACACATTCTCCTTGTTATCACCAACAACACATGATGATACAAATCCGTCATAATAGCACATGTGATGAATCATGATATGTTTTCTTGTAAAGAAGTTGGGTCCGAAAGGGAGCTAATAAAGAAGTTTAGAAACTATCAATGTGTCTTAAAACTATTCGAAGTTAAAATCCCGAGGATAAGACATTTGGATTAGATCTAAGCTTTAGCCTCATAGTACGCAATGGTTAAAAGTCAAAACCTTTTAATGTTATTCAAAGAGAGTTACTAAAATATCCCCTCATACATTGTGCGAACTTTCGGAATGTCAATTGATGGAGAAACAAAAATCATGTGTGTGTGAGCCGATATGGATGTAGCTTAGTTGTTAAGGTTGCCCAATGGAGACCAGGAGATCTTGGGTTGAACCCCTATATTCCAGAGTGGCATCTAGTAAACGAAGAGGATATGTATGAAGTAATAGAGAGGTGAGAAATTTGGGGTTTGAAAGAGAGAATAGAATTGATGTTTTATTGTCCACGATGATGTCAATGGGACCAAATCAACATATCGTCTTGTATGTCACTCCTTCCTAAGAAATGGAGTTACAAAGATAGAGGGTGAGGGAGACTTTAGAATTTGGCGATGCCAAATAGATATAGGGAATTCATTGAGAATCTAGAAATGGTAAGCAAAGAAACGGAGGAACTTGAGAGAGAGAAACTTTTAGTACCTAGAAACTAAGAGAAGAGTGAAGGGGAGGGGAAGACAGCACCAAGACGCAAAATGGTGATTTTGTAATTTCAATACAAATTGTTTTTTCTTAGAATTATTTGTACGTGGATTTCCTCCTGACCTATGTATTGTATTTGTATCGACAAAATATATGACAATTTGTCATAACAATTTTACTCTTACCTCAACCATGAATGCTTTACACATATCATTGCATTAAAACATATAGGTGGACACCATAAGGTGATGGACCATTTGAATGTGACAAGCTCTTATATTTGTTCATTCCTTAGTATCACGTCCAACTACTTTCTTCATCACATACACCCCTTTTGGGTTCATGGGATCTATAGGGCAATGAATGGCGCACATATTCTTGCAAGCATTGAAAGGGGCCTGCAAACATTTTTCTACCGCATGTCTTTACATTGCATATGAACAAGAAAAGGAAGTTTAATTTTTGTGATGATAAACACATGTAGATGTATATATACAAGTTCTCGTTGAAATTACCTAGGTTGTATATGCATACTACCCTTGTGCACTTCTTTGTTCATTGTATGGAATGAACCACTTCAAGCATTTGTTGTGATGGTTTCATTGTATTGTCAAATGACAAACCCAATCCTCCTTTCTCCCTCTTTATCTATATTAATGTTTTTGTATGATAATATGAAATGGCTTGTGTTGTATGTACACATAACATCATAAGGTTATGTTGCAATTGCCCTTACATGCCCACACAACAAAACATAAAAAAAGGTACATATGTATGGTAACATCTGTAATATATATATATATATATGTATGTATGTATATATATATATATGGTACATATATACGGTAGCATCTGTAAAAAAAGTTATAGTTCAAGGTGTGGCGTAAATGTGTTTTATAACCTAAATGTCTAGTTGTAGTTGTCTCAATTGTTGTTGTTCATGGGTAGAGTCCACCCTCTCAACACATATAATAATATATATTTGAAGGTGTAAGTTTATATGTGATTTCACTCGTTGTTCCGCAGATTTCTACATCTCATCATCCTTCTTAACTTCAAAAGGAGCTTCAATGGTTTCTTAAAGTTATTCTCTTTCAATGTTTTCATTACTTTAAGACGTTAACGACACTTTATGGACATGTGAAATAGATTCTTTCACTAGGCATCTCCATGCGCCCCAACCAATTAATGCAAGGAGGAAAATGTGTATTCTCATAGTAAAAATACAAATTTCCTAGCCACGTGTCAATTAACGCCAACCAACATCAACGTAAATATGCATCAACATAGTTGGTTCTATTCAATGTTATGCAACAAGTGAGGCGATAAAGGAAGAAATATGTGTGCAAGGGATCCAAACCCTAGCCTTATGTCATAACCTTGTGAAAGGGCAAAACTTTTATACACATTAAAAATGTACATGTATTAAAAAACATACGCCCTTTATATGTATTAAAAATTCAAAAAGTATGCTAGCATGTTTTCAGAAGTACGCTATAATATATGTGCACTGTGAAGCTGGTCAAGGCATGAAATGAAAATTTAAGCTCAAGGACATAATATAGTGTAACCTAAAGCACAACATATACAATTAGACTATGCACTAGCTTAATCACATAATAATCTTGACCAATTTAGTGTCTAACTAAAGTCATTAATGAACAATTTTGTCTAATAAAGACAACTCATTTTCTGACATTTAAATTGTCATTAGCGGGACACATTTCCATATTATCATAGTTTTACATGTATTTGTTTAAGCTATAATTACGTACTTACTATTTATTTTCAAGTGATTCAGAGCTATCCTTGACCAAGTGCGCACACACACACACACACACACACACACACACACACACACACACACACACACACACACAACATAACATAACTTCAAAAATAACGATTTATTTTCAAGTGATTCAAAGCTATCCTTAACTAAGCGCGCACACACACAAACATATAGCATAACATAACTTCAAAAATAACGATTCATACTTTCTTATTTTTTATACAAATAGGCGCATTTCAGCTATAATATTCTTTATTGTACTCAATGAGCATATTCTGAATGTGAATAGTCATTGTCTATGACAACGAAACCCTCACCTTATAATGAGGTCAATTACATGTGGATATTTCCATCTATTTGTGAATTATATGGTGTACAATATCTATAGAAGTTCCTTGCACTCAGTGGACAATGATAATTCTTTCCATGCATTAGGACGATTTTGGATGCCATGTTATTTCTAAAAGCAAAACAATCATCAAAACAACTTCACATATTGTATTAACCCCAATATGTATCTACAATGATATCATCCTTTATACCCGAAAGTCTCCTTTTAGGAAGAAGATAAAATTGATGGGAGAATGCAAAAATTGCCACTCTACATGTCACATAAGAAGCTTTAATACAACAATAAGTTACAACCTCATTTAGAAGTATTGGATATCCTTGATTGTCCATGGAGTTGGCCAATCAAATATGGCATCTATCTTCTTCGAGTCCTTAGAGACTCCACTAATAGAGATAACAAGCCCAAGAAATTGAATTCAAACTTTTTGAGCTTTGCATAGAAGACATGTTCACGGAGTTAGACTAGGACTAGGTGTCTAGACATACTTTGTGTATCCAATGAGGTCATTGGAATACCCAAATATTTGATAGAGATAAACAACAAGGATATAATAGAGGTACTTTGTGAAAGATTGCTTGCGGAAGCGTTAGAAAGAACAATACAGAGAGAGAGAGAGAGAGTACGCGGGAGAGAGAGAGAGAGAGAGAGAGAGAGAGAGCAAAACACACTATTTTTTTAAATTATATGAATACTCTGTGCTCTGTATCTACAACGCGCTCATCAGCGCTATTTATACAAGTCCACACGGGACTGTTAGAAGTACGATGTACTTCAATGCTCACACGAGTGTCTGACGCTAACTACGAAACTATAACTGCCTAGTAGTCTAACCTATACTGGGCTTCCGGTTACGGATTAGATCCTGCATACCGTCTCCCCAGCTCACCGATCCTTACTGCTTACCGGCTCAGTTGCTCACCGGCATACCGATTCATCTCGCTTACTGGCTCAAGCTTATTCAGCCGATCCGGCACCGGTTGAGCTTGCCGCTCAACACTCCCCCTCAAGCTCAACCTGAGGTAGGGTTGTAGTGTCAACCTCTGTGGCAGTCGGTTCTTCCAACCGACTTCTCCAGGCATCGCTTCGCCTTGCTCGCGCTCCTTGTCCGGTCTGGTCCCATTTGCCGCAACCCCTTTGGTTCTGAGCGCCTCGACCTTCGGCATGTCTGCTCAATAGGCCCATCTCAGCTCCTTTGCTGCTATGACTTCGGCGCTTGCCGATCCATCGGTTCCACCGCGATGGCATCGACTTTCGTTGCATCCGTGTCTCCTTGGCCTCTCGTTGATCCGACTCATCATTGCCGGTCTCGAATTCCGACATCTTCTGCTTCCCTTTCTCTTTGCGTGTGAACCGTCTCCTCGGTTCCTTGCGCGGGGAGAGCACGACAGAGTCTCCACTACTCGCCGTCTCATCATCCGACTGGTTGGACTGATCCAGTCTCTCATTCGGTCCGCTTAACCGGAACGATTTCAGACTCTCATCTTGAGTCTCGGCTTCATCTTTCTCTACTTGGGCCGGTTCAGGCTCACTAGCCCCATCCTTCGACATCGGGTCGGGATCGGAAGTCGGAGTCGGTAAGGAATACCACGATGCCGATTCATCAAACTCGACATCTCGGCTGACTCGGACCTGCTTCGTCCGGGGGTTATAACACTTATACCCCTTTTGCTCTTGAGCATAGCCGACTAGGATGCATTTTTCCGATTTTGCATCCAGCTTTCTCCGCTTCTCATCCGGCACATGTACATAGGCTATGTTGCCGAATATCCGGAGGTGTCTCAAATTCGGCTTGCGCCCAAAATACAACTCGTGAGCTGACACCTTGTCCCCGATCCGGTTCTGGATGTAAACAGCCGTTTGGACCGCCTCCGCCCAGTAGAACTCGGGCATGCTCTTTTCCTCCAGCATTGCCCTAGCCGCGTCAATCAGCGACCAATTCTTCCTTTCGGCCACACAGTTCTGTTGCGGTGTGTATCTGCAGCTGAATTCTCGCCGAATTCCTTTTTGTTGCAGATAGCTGTTGAATTGGCTGGAAAAGTACTCTTTTCCGCCATCCGACCGTAGGCATTTGATCTTCCTCTTCGATTCCCGTTCCACCATCTTCTGGAGGCTCCGGAAACACTCGAAGACTTCGCTCTTCTGCTCAATGAGGTAGATCCACGTATGCCGCGTGTAGTCGTCGATGAAGGAGACGAAATATCGACTCCCGCCAATGATAACATTTTGTGCCGGTCCCCACACATCCGAATGGATAAGATCGAGCTTGTTACGGCTTCAATTTCTTCCGGTGGGGAATGGAGGCCAGTGTTGCTTCCCGAGTTGGCAGGCTTCACAAATTTGGGCTCTCCGACCGCTAAACTTCAGCAAACCGAAAAAGACTTGTTCCGTTTGTAGGTCTTGAGGCCTCCGGTAGTTGTCGTGGCCGATCCGCTTGTGCCACAGGTCGATATCCGACTCGACTTTCTGCCCTTTGGCGAACAATGTGGTGCCGACGTCATTGGTGTTGAGGATAAACATCCTCCCATCTCTTCGCCCTTGTGCAATAACTTCGCCCTCATTCTCAATGAAGCACCCGAGGTGCGTAAACCGCACCTGCATCCCCTGGTTGACGATTTGTCCGATCGACACTAGGTTCTTCGTGATCGTCGGAACATGTAATACATTCATCAGCTTCCCCCTTTGTCCGACGTGGCTCAAAGGGACTTCTCCGATGTGCACGATCGGGTGGGGAGTGTCGTCTCCGGTTTCGACAACTCTCGGTTGATCCGGCTTCTCCAAAAAGGAGAACCACTCCCCGTGGCTCGTCATGTGGTTCAATGCGCCGGAGTCAACGTACCACACTTCCTCCGATTTGGAAGTGGTCTTCTTCATTGAGTTTGCCTTGTGCTTCATCACCAAGGCTAGCCCCTTACCGTTCTTGGATCCTCCCGATTCGTTTGCGTAGTGCGAGCTTTGCCGACCTTCCTTACCGGTCTTGCCGGATCCGGATTTATCTGAATCGGCACGCTTTCTCCAACACTTGCTTTCCCTGTGGCCCTTTTTGCCACAGTACCAGCATTCCGTAGTGGATTTGTCTTGCCGGCCTCCGGCACCACCTTGACTCCCTCTGCTTGTGGAAGTCCCGGAACTGCTGTCGGCACGCTCACTGTGCCTTCGTTCCTGCTCTTGCCGGCCGCCTCCATTGCGTGCCGACCTGCCTCATCAACCACGCCCGCAGGACCGATCCGCTCCCGTGTACAACATCCGGCTGTCTGGGGATGCACTGGTAGATGCACCGGCATGGTTCTCCTCTACAAGGAGCATCGACTGTAAGTCGAAAAATGAGGGCGTATTCTCCCTTGTACAAACCGCAGTTCGGAAAGCTCCGAACTTGGACACCATGCCTCCAAGATAGACCTGCACCATCTCGTCTTCCTCTACGGTGACGTTAATAGAGGCAAGCGAGTCATAGATCCCTTTGATCCAGTCTGTGTAATCTGCCACCGACATGTTCTTCTGTCGAACATTGCTCAACTCCTGTCTGAGTTGCAGCTTCCGGGCAGTGGTGCTTGCGGCGAAGACCTTTTTCAAGTTTCCCCAAGCATCCTTCGGTGTCTTGGCGTCACGGATATGGCTGAGCGGCTGGTCACCGACATTGGACGCGAAGCAGTACATCACCCTGCTTGCCGCCTGTTCCCACACTGGGAAGTCCTTGTGTGTCATCTCTGGTGCTGAGTCGTTCACTCCGTCGACATAACTCCAGTAGCCATGCCCAAGCAGGTATTGGTGCATCTTGTATGACCAAGATGCATAGTTGGTTTTGTCGAGCTTCTCCACCGGGAGCGACGTAGCCATACCTCTGTCCATTTCTCCTTTTGTGTCTGTTTTATGATCTGTTAGGGTTTCCTTCACAAGTGTAGATGTCTGCAGCAGAGGTTCTCAACCCACGCACTCTGATACCATGTGAAAGATTGCTTGCGGAAGCGTTAGAAAGAACAATACACAGAGAAAGAGAGAGAGTACGCGGGAGAGAGAGAGAGAGAGAGAGAGAGAGAGAGAGAGAGAGAGAGAGAGAGACAGAGAGAGAGAGAGCAAAACACACTATTTTTTAAAATTATATGAATACTCTGTGCTCTGTATCTACAACGCGCTCATCAACACTATTTATACAAGTCCACACGGGACTGTTAGAAGTACGGTGTACTTCAATGCTCACACGAGCGTCTGACACTAACTACGAGACTATAATTGCCTAGTAGTCTAACCTATACTAGGCTTCCGGTTACGGATTAGATCCGGCATACCGGCTCCCCAGCTCACCGGTCCTTATTGCTTACCGGCTCGGTTGCTCACCGGCATACTGATTCATCTCACTTACCGGCTCAGGCTTATTCAACCAATCCGGCTCCAGTTGAGCTTGCCGCTCAACATACTTGTTGCAGATGTCATTCATGTATTTGGAACTTTGTTGGTGCATTTGTGAGATCAAGTTCACGGTAGTTAATTAAAACACCCATTGTCTAATTACAAGTATTGAATTAAAATTGAAGAAATAGTGTTCCATTGGTAATGGATGTACCACTTGCAAATTGTTGAAAAGGAACTTGGATTTCTAATGTACCTATTGATGAAGTTGCTTCTATTTGGTCAATCAAGCTTTCAAACACCTACACGTTCTAGATGAATAGACATTAATAAGATGGGTGACTTCTTCAAAGCTTTGAGCCACCTACAATTGATTGACCTTAGAGAAGGGTTAAATGGTAAAGCAATTACAAACTAAGCTAAGAGTTATCTATCCTTTGAACCAAACATAACAATGTACAAAAGGAGCAAGTTGGTTGTGCCTATGCTTCCAAGTTGAGATTCCCTAGAAATCAATGTTTTATATTCCATCAAATTTCCTTGAAGTTAGTGGTTATTGAGCTGCGAAGGCATGAGTAGGATTGACTATGACCACTTAGTCGTACTTGTTGACTATGCTTTCAAAACAGCAATCAACATGCATAGCCTAGCAAATTTATGAAGTTGGTGGTTATCAAGTATCTTGTCAATGATCGATTTATCATACTCATTGTATATGCCTTCAAGGAAAGTTGAGATTCCCTAACAATCAATGTTCAATACCCTACCAAATTTACGGAGTTGATGGTTATTGAGTGTCTTGCCAAGAAGACGTGAGTAGGGTTGACAATGACCAATTAATCATACTCTTCAAATTCTACCATTTAACTCAACTTAATACAAGTATCCTTTGCATGATTTCTCCAATCATTAGTACACATACTTTACAAACCCTTCAATATCAATATAAGAACCTTGAAAATATGTTGCTAAAGTAAAAGAGCAAATATAGTCCCTCCTTCAGCAAGATAGTTACATCCATCTGTTCACTGGTTCTAAAAAATGTATTTCTATTATTTAGAAACCCTTCAACATATTTGGGTAAGAATCTTGATAATTTTGCATGCTTTAAAATCAAGACAATCTTCATGTTCAAAATAACTATGAAGAATGAAAAACAGCCTTGTTTGGATTGGCACATAAATAAGCTCTCACAATCTGTTGATCAAGATCATAATAATATTGCATTTTCCCCAATGGCTTCAAGTCCAAATCTACAAAACGAATCTGTATGCATAAAATCAAACAAATTAAAATGAGAGATCTGCAAATAATGACAGGTTATATACATATTTAAGAAAACTGGGATGGATAGACCATCTAATAGCAAATATGATCTCTCTAGGGAAAATTCCCAATATTATTATTTCCCCAAATCACAAGTGTTATTTCCCCAAACACCCCCAAGTGAACTCAGATTTGCTATTCACACAAAAGTTTATACAGAAAATTCATCCCCTTCTCTCTTTCAAGGGTTGACTCCAGGGGCGTTTGGGGAAATTGTAAAATTCAGGGGTAGTTGGAGAAATAATGAAAAGTTCGATGGTATTCCAGATTATTTTTCCTTATGAATTATATGAAGAAAATTAAAATTTGAGTAAGAGATATCAAATATATTACAGAAATATTGAAAGTGTACCAAAATTCAAATCGAAGCATTCTCTAGTTGATTAAATATATTACACAAAGATTGAATGCTGTACCAACCTTCAAATGGAAGCATTCTCCAGTAAGTGACGAGTGAAACATCTTATAATGCTGCTGATTATCAGAACTCATTGTTACCATATCAAGTGATCGCTGGAATGTGAGCATAAGACTACAATCCTTTGTTGTGGCAGCGATTAAATAGTCCCTCACAATTTTGATACAATCCATGAGGCTGAGGTTATCCACAAAAGCTTTTCTATTCTTCATTGTCTCCTCATCCACACTTCCACTCCCATCAGCCACGTCCATCCTATCCCATACATCACCAGGAAAACTGTTTCTAGCCTCGATCACCTTCTCATCCAAGATTTTTTTATCATCCATGGTATTTCCATTTGAAACATGATCATCTGGAAAAGCTTTCCAGTAGGCACACATCACTCCTTCTATGTCATATTTGTCAAGCTTCTGGGCTGCCAGTAGATTTTTTAACACATCATTTTCATATAGACTCTGTGAAATGAGAGATTTCAAGACTTTGATCGCATCTTCCAGTGTCTCACATGATGGAAAGCAATCCATTAAAGCTTCCTTCATCGGTTGTGAGTTTGGAAACTCAATGTTATCAATGATTTTTCCTTCAATAAAAACACGCAAGTTGTTTTGCGGATTCTCAAACAAATCATTGACAGCTTGGCTTATCCTCTCCAGATTTCCAGAGAATAAGTCTAATGGGGAATACTGGCTAATCTTCTTTATCTACATAAAAAAAGAGAGAGTTTGAAAGCATGTATTTCAACTGGTTATTTTTCAATATGAGTTATTTGATTTTTCTTTTTTGAAAAATGCATATTTGGAAATACCTGTCCTTTCGAATGTTTCAATGTCTGATGCATTGAAAAGCGAGAAACCTTCTTCTTGATGATGTTTTTGGCTGCGATGAGGTCTGAATCTGGTAAGAAGCCACATTTTGGCTGGGTGGCATTTAAAACATTTTATGCAATTTCAGGGTATTCTCAAAGTTCTTTGACTTAATCAACAAAAAAGATCAATATGGATAAATGTTTTCTTTTTTTACTACTAAATATTCACCTTACTTTATTCAATATTTTTTGACATATGCATAATGACCTTAATTCATTTATTATTTTTAAAGGCATGAATAGTTATCTTAATTTATTTTTAATTTTTAAAAGTTAGCATAATGACCTTGATTTCTACTGAAATGCTTGGAGGAGCTTTGTTCCCAGGCTCTGTAAAACAATTAAGCAATGATAATAGTAAGCACCATCCAAACAAACAACAAGTAACATACTCTCTCTCTCTCTCTCTCAAATACTATATGGCAAATGTCAACCCTGAATGCTGGTGTCAATATAAAGCAAGAATGCCTATTGATTGTATCCAACCTTATCTCATTACCAATATGAGTAGTAATGCTCGTAGAGCCCTTACACTACTTTGCACTCGATCTCACAAATTAGGTATTGAAGTTGCATCATGGTATCAAAATGTAACTAATTTGAAGACATGCAAAGTATGCAATAGAGGCATGGTAGAGGATGAATGTCACTTGCTCTTCACATGCTTGACATATAGTGCAATTCGTTCAAGATATGCTGACATACTAAGAGGGAGTGATAACTTAAGTTCCATACTTAAGACACCACCGAGAAGGTTGAGCTGTTGAGCTCATATGTGTATGCTTTATTCACACATCGAGAGAATAAGCCATATCTATACCTGTGTCTACTAGAAAGAAAGAGTAATGTAACCATTTGGCATAACCCAACATGATCAATGAGACCAAGTCATTTTTCCAAATGTATAAAATTGACAAAACTGTATCTCATCATAAATACGCTACACTTTGCAGAAATTAAAAGCCGAGATTGAGGTGAGTCTTCAATATGTCCCTTACTGAATATTTTAGATCGAAGGGGTTAAAATAACATGACAACCAAGACTCCTAAGAATGGCAATGATGGTTACTATCATTTTGAGGTTGTGAGGTTCTGGAAGAGGTCCCAAGGTCATGACCTTTTTACACAGAGAGCTAGTCCATGCTCCATTGTCTATTGATGCTGGAGGGGAAGACATGGGTGGAGTTGTAGTTATGAAGAAGTTAGTGATGGTTCTTTCTGGCTGAATTGATTTGTATCTCTTCTCCTGGAAAGTGTATTCTATTGCGGCAGTGCTATCTTTCTCGGATTTTGTAATTTACAATGTAGGAAGTGCTTCTCTATTTCAATCTGTAGACAGCAAATTTAGCAGAGGCAGTCAATTCATTCCAGGCATTTATACCTTCCTGTCTCTATATGCAGTTGGTGTGACGACGTATGGAAATAATGCTTTATATGTATACGTTGTGCCGAAGGTGAGTGTTCATGTGGTTGGGACAGGTGATAAACCCATCTAGTGGCATGTGTAGGAAGTTACTCTGTTTAAGTTTCATCCTTCACGAAGGTGAGTGGTGGGTTCAACCAAGCTGGTTCGGTATCCAGCTTCACAATGATCATTTGATTACTCAATTCAATTCAGTGCAATGGAGATCCAAAAAGGTTCAGTCAATGATGTATTGGAAGGGGGGATTCATGAGTACCTTTGGGTGAGAAGTTCCCATAATCTGCATAAAGCTGATCACTTGAATAGAGGGCTCTACTGACCACTACTAATGTAGTTCCTAGTTCTGCTCTAGTAGTTTCATGTTAGGGGATTCCATCCAAGATAAAGTTCCTCTGGCCTATAATTATGTCCAACCGGTGATTCCTTCCCTGGATGGTAGAAACTGGCTCCCCACACTTGTGTGTGTTCAGTTCTTGGATCCTGAATGTAGATAATGTTAGAAATATTGAGAATCGATTAGATAGGCATATAGAGTTACAAGCACAAAGATGAATATCTGAAAACAAACTTTCTATTACATATGAGAGTAGCTCACAATGGTAGTCCACCCATGCACTCACACACCTTAGAGCTTAGATGGACTACAAAATTAGTGGGGACAGATAATAGTCACAGACACTGTGTAAGAGGTACAAAAATTGTAATAATTTGAAATGCCCATATCATGTATTCATTTTTTTTCGCTTCCAGAAAACAATATAATCATATATAATGCAGCTCCCACTTCTATCCTCACTTCTGTGAAGTGCCTTTCCCTAAACCTAAACCCTCACATTCGTATGTTTTATTCAGAAATTTGGTAGTAACAAAAGTTTCCAAGCATTTATTCAGCACGTATGAAAAACATATACATGTGTTAAAAACAAGTAACCTCTTATGTACCCCTCAGATAACTCAATAGATGAGTATCTATATAAAAAATACCTTTGGTGGACCAGAACACTGAATGATCTGACATCAGCAATGCATGGTGACTGCAAGGGTCAATTTGACTAACTTCTGCTCTCCAACTAGGCCGTGCATTCTCTACACGAGATGCTAAAATTTCCAAGAATTCTGAAGACACAAACAATGACCTGAAATAAAACCCCAAATCAAAAAACCAAACATGACACTACTCGCTTTACAAAAATATAGAAATGAGATATCCATACCCCAGGATCAACAAGTTCATGACCCAAAAGTGGCCTTATCACATTCTGTGCATATGTTTGAACTAGGATTTCGATACTAGTTGCAATTGCAACAGATGGCCAGTCAGCCCAAAGAATCTGCTCTTGTTTTGACAAAACAGGCTTTCCACGCACATGCAGTCTCTTCTTCAAATGATTTGAATTAAAGGATACCTTCTTTAGCCGAAGTACTTTTCCTACCTTGAAAGGCATAGATGTCTCTAGTGAGTAAACATCACAGTTGTATGGAAAAGATTAAATAAACTTCAAGTTATAAGCTAAATCCTGCATTGGCATCAATGTGAATCCTCAATAACTTTAGACACTAATTGGAAAATCAAAATGTTCAAAAATAGGTGTGGCATTTGATTAAACAAAAATGATATGATATAGACAACCTATAAGAAGAAACTCTTTATAAAAACGTCTTAAGAGGATTACCATATGAATATCGAAACCAGTGGCTTACATGCTACCTGTGGAACATGATATTGTTGCTCGCATATGGAAAGCAGAGAAAAATGCCCAACAATTAGAGGAGCAAAATGAACATGGACGCCTTCCAAGCACACAAGCAAAGCATTAATAGATCATACCAACCCAGATATTATGATTGGTGTGATATCGAACATCACAAGTTTTGTTTCTGTTTTCTACTTAGCACAGTGGAAGGCCCATTAAAATGAAAGATTGCTTTTGTCACCAAAGAATATTGTCTATTTTCTATCCCTTTAGGAAAGTTCCTTGTGAGTTCTCCATTGTCTTAACCATAGTAGGTGTTGATTGGGATGAATACCCTCTTGAGAGATAAATACTGTGGAACTTGCCTTCTACATGTTTTGATATTCGCTCAAGTTGCAGCATATCCATTGATACTAGTGGATGGATAACCCCTATAAATGTGTATAACAAAAGATGCTCTATAGAGTCCATACAAAAAACATCAGATGAATGTCGGTAAAGGTCTGAACCTAGCACGCATCTCTTGATGGCGGCATCTATGGCTTGCAGTTACCAAGTGAATGGATAACCAATTTGTCTTCATTTGTAATATAAATCGACTTTCAGGTCATGAGCATCACTTTGAGACATGCAAGTTAAATTAATTTCATTTCACACAAAAAAAACTAAAAACGATATGAAACCCACATGTCTTCCACTCACTTACAATGCCTCTAGTCAATGCCAACATTAAGTACAATAATGCATTGAATAGTCTTTTGTCACACTCAACCACATTATAATCCTCCTACATTTTCTTGAAAAGGAAAGCTAGAACACCCATTGAATCTCCATAAACTCTGTTCAAACAATTTTCCAATCTTCATTTCTCCACACTGAACAAGTACCCTACCTTTTTCTGTTCAGTTTTGTAGGCCATTTTGGCCTCTTAAAAAACATTAATAAATGTTCTCTTTCTTTAACACAAAGAAATATGCAAAAGCACGCATGCACATGTGTAGTTATACATATTCATCTACAGGAGGCCAATATCAAAAGACAAAACATGAAAAGAAACCTAGTTTTGGTAAAACCTAGAAGTGCATGAAAGAAAAGGCATTTGTTTTTAGGAAAACAAGTATATAGAATTTAAAATAGAGCGTAGTGACCATTCTAATTAGTAGCCATGCGAGAAGAAACTTACTAGAAGTGGATTAGAGTTGAGGTGATAGAGCACGATGTTGCCGGCTCCTTCTCCCCGTTAGAAATGACAACAACCATAACTAAAAGTTTGCACACTGATCTCATGCAAACTGATCTCATGCAAAATAGAAATGACAACAACCATAACTAAAAGTTTGCCCTAAGTCATATTTATACTAATATGACTTTTCGGCTATTTACAAATATAGCCTCGATGGACTATCATAAACATATTTACGAATATGTCTCTTCATCCGGTTCTCCGTAGCCGGGTACTCCTCATCCGGTCTTCACCGGGTCTGCATCATCCGGCTCTCAGTAGCCGGATACTCCTCATCTGGTTCATAACGGGTCTGCACCATCCGGCCCTCCGTAGCCAGGTACTCCTCATCCGGTTCATACGGGGTCTGCATCATCCGGCTCTCCGTAGCGGTTTCGGCTAAGGCCGAGTTTGTTCATCGGCACTGTTCTTCTCCCTTCCCATCCGGAGGGACCTGTCTCCCAACAAACTCCCCCTTCACTTCGGCATGGGGTGTCTTACCAATCCGATTCTCTTCCGTCATGCATCCAGCTTGTCGGGTATCAGCACTTTGGTCAGCATATCTGACCCGTTCTCGGCCGTGTGGATCTTCATCAGCGCGAACTCCTGGTCATCTACTCTTTCCCGGATCCAGTGGTACCTCCGCTGGATATGCTTCGTCCGGGAATGGTAGGCCGCATTCTTAGCAAGGTGGATGGCACCTTGACTGTCGCAATAGAGTCGGTATTCATCTTGCCGGATACCGAGCTCTCCGATGAAGTCCTTTATCCACAATATTTCCTTGCCGGCTTCCACAGCTGCCATGTACTCCGCCTCCGTGGTTGACAATGCAACCGTCTTCTGCAGTCTCAACTGCCACGAAACAGCTCCCCTGCATATGTCATTACATACCCGGATGTAGACCGGCTGGTATCCACATTAGCCGACATGTCCGAATCGGTGAAACCGTCCAGTTGAGGTTTTCCGGAGCCGAATCGGAGACACATATTTGAAGTGCCCTTCAAATACCGGAGTATCCATTTGACCGCGTTCCAGTGCTCCTTGCCGGGATTACTCATGAACCGGCTCACTACTCCGACTGCGTATCCAATGTCCGGTCGGGTACAAACCATTGCGTACATCAACCTCCCGACGGCAGAGGCATATGGAATCTTCATCATATCCGCCTTCTCTGCTTTTGTCTTCGGGCTTTGCTTATCGGATAGCTTGCAGTTTGCCGGAAGTGTCGATCCGACCGGTTTCGCATCTGACATGTTGAACCGGTGAAGCACCTTTGTCACGTACTTCTCCTGTGTCAACCATAATTGCTTCGCTGACCGGTTCCGGATGATGTGCATCCCCAACATCTGTCTTGCCGGACCCAAGCCTTTCATTGAGAAGGTCCGGTTGAGGGCCTTCTTCAGCATCCGTATTTTGACTTGATCCCGTCCGACGATCAACATGTCATCCACGTACAGAAGGAGTATCAGGAAGTCGCCTCCTTCGAACTTCTTCACAAACACGCAGTGATCGGCCTACGTCTTGTGGTACCCTTGATCGGTCATGAAGGAGTCGAACTTCCGGTACCATTGTCGGGGAGCCTGCTTCAGTCCGTACAAACTCTTCTTCAACCGGCATACAAGGTGCTCCTTCCCTTTCTCCACGAATCCTTCCGGTTGTTGCATGTAGATCTCCTCTTCGAGGTCGTCGTGAAGGAATGTCGTCTTCACGTCTAGCTGCTCTACCTCGAGGTCCATGCTTGCTACTATACTCAGCACCGTCCGGATGGAGGTCATCTTTACTACCGGGGCAAATATCTCGTCGAAGTCCACGCCCTTCTTCTACTGGAACCCCTTCACCACGATCCTGGCTTTGTATCTCGGGGGGTTGTCGGCATCTCCCGGTTTCAACTTGTACACCCACTTGTTTCGGAGTGCCCGCTTTCCTTTCAGCAACTCCACCAATTCGTACATATGGTTTTCATGCAGGGAATCCATCTCATCCTGCATGGCACTTAACCATTTTCGGCTGTGGGTGTCTTCCTTCGCTTCTTCGAAGCTTTCCGGCTCCCCCTAATCGATCAGTAGAACATGTTCTGCATCCGGAAATCTCCGGGGGGGCCCTTCTCTCTCTGAGAGGATATCTCCGTCTCTGGGCTTTGGTGACCGGCTCATCCATCTGCTCTTCATCCGAATCCGATTCGGGGTCTTGGCCGGTTCCGGTTTCAGCTTCCTCTACTTCTTCTTCTACCGGTTCGGTGTCCTCACCGTAACCGGCTGGTTCCTCGAGTGCTAACCGGTCTCTTGCCGGTTGGGTCTGCTCATCGTAGAGTCGATCCTTACCGGTCGACTCGGAGTTCATTATCTTCTTCTCCGACTCCCAGTCGGCGAGCGTCTTGTTCTCCATGAAGATAATATCTCGACTCCGGAATACCTTCTTGTCGACCAAGTCCCACACTCGGTAGCCGAACTCATCGTCATCGTAACCGAGGAATATGCATGGCCGGGTCTTTGGATCTAACTTACCTCTCCGGTCCTTGGCTACATGCACGTACGCGAGACACCCGAACACCTTCAGATGCCGGTAGGATACTTCCTTACCGGTCCACACTCTCTGTGGCGTGTCTCCGTCCAAGGGTACTGAGGGTGATCTATTTATCACATATGTCGCCGTCGACAGTGCCTCAGCCCAAAACTTCTTGGGTAGTTTTGAATGCGCTACCATACTCCAGACCCTCTCCATTATGGTTCGGTTCATCCTCTCGGCCAGTCCGTTTAGTTCCGGCGTCTTCGGCACGGTAAATTCGAGCCGGATTCCCTTCGAGCGGCAGTACTCCTCGAACTGCCCCCGGTACTCTCCTCCGTTATCTGCTCGAACCGCCTTCAGCTTCCGGCCAGTTTCTCTTTCCACTCTCGCGTGGAGCTCTTTGAAGACGGATAACACCTGATCCTTTGTCTTCAACGGTGTGGCCCACAGCTTCCGGCTGTGGTCATCTATGAACGTCACGAAGTACTGCGCTCCGGCATGTGACTTCGTGTCTACTTGACACACATCCGTATGCACCAACTCCAATGATGCATTACGTCTCATCGGTGGTCTTGGTCGGAAGGAGGTCCGGTTCTGCTTACCGGTCAGACAATCAGTGGACTTCTCTAACTGCACGTTCTTCACTGGAATGAGGTTGTCGTCTGCAAGCCTCTTCATCCCCCTCTCGCTCATATGACATAGCCTCTTGTGCCACAGCTCACCGGCAGTGTCGGATGCCACGTTCACTTCTTCCGGACATAACCGGGCATTCATCAGGTATAGTGTGGTTACCTTCCGGGCCCGAGCCACAATAACGCTCCCTTTGCTGAACTTCATGACACCGTTCCGGATGCTACCCGTGTAGCCTTCATCATCTAGCCGACCGACTGATATCAGGTTTAGACGAACTTCCGGAACGTGTCGGACATCCTTCAGCAGCAACTTGCATCCGGTTGGTGTTGTCAGCCACACGTCTCCTATGCCGACAATTCGGCATGTTCCTTCATTCCCCATCCGGACACAGCCGTGATCACCGGCTGAATAGGATGAGAAGCATTTCCGGTCCGGGGTAAGGTGGAACGACACTCCAGAGTCTACCACCCAGGTCATCTCGTCGCCGGAAAGGTTTATCTCACTCTCCTCGGTGATGAGCATCAACTCTTCCTCACTTGCCGCGATTGCCGTCGTTCCCTTCCGGTCCGTCCCCCTCCGGTCTTTACCGTTCCGGTTCGGGGTTTGCTTCGAATCGATACCGTCGTTCTCCTTATCTTTACGGAAATGCCGACAGTTCTTTTGGAAGTGACCCGGCTTGCCGCAATAGAAGCAAGTGGGCCTCCCCCTTGACTTTGACCGTGTCCCCGACTTCTCCCGGTTCTGGGGACTACGGTTTCTATGTCTTCCACGTTCCGATTCGGTAAGGAGCGCTTTGGAGTCGGAGCTCGTATCCTTATCTTTCCGACGCGCCTCCTCATCTAGCAGGCTCGACTTTACTCTTGCTAGGGATAACCTCTTTCCTTCCGGCCCGGCGTTGCCCAAAGTGACAACCAACGTCTCCCAGCTATCCGGGAGGGAACCGAGCAGGAGTAGCGCAAGTACCTCATCTGCAAGAGGTACTTCTAATGAAGTTGCCTGGTGGATTAGCCCCTGGAAGGCATTCATGTGCTCCGCCATGCTGGAGCCATCTTGGTACCGGAGTCTTACGAGCTTCCGGAATACCGAAACCTGGTTAACAACATTTTTGTTTTGAAACATTATACCGATCTTCTCCTAGAGCTCATGAGCCTTGCTCTCTTCATTGAAGTTGTGGTACAGGCTCATGTCGATGAAGCACCGTATGTACGCCGTTGTCTTCATGTGCATCACCTCCTATATCGCGGCATCGATTTTGTCCGGTCTCTTGTCCCCGAACTGAACCGGCAGCTAAAGGTCTTTAACCACGAGCATGTCCCTCATCTTCGACTTCCACACTGAGTAGTTGGAGCCGGTGAGCTTGAACATGCCACCAAACGATTCGTCCATTTTCTGTGTAACCTGCTCTGATACCACTTGACGGGAACTCAAACGCTCCTTATGTCCAACGCTCGGCCACAACCGGGCGTCTTTTCATACATAGAGAAACGGGAAACAAATGCTCGACACAAATGAGAGAAATTACACAGGAGGTTTATGTGGAAAACCCCAAACTAGGGGAAAAACCACGGCAGCCCACAAGCTGCAAACTGTCACTATGTAGTAATGTACAAACAGTGAGTTCACGGAGGCAACGACCTTGTGCTCACTGTCATGAACACATGACCATTATGGCGTCACTCGGACTTCAACCTCGAACCTTGTAATTCATACTTGAAAACCTCAACCATTAAGATAGCTTACTGTTATATGAAACAATAAAGCTACTTCTTGTATTACATTGATTATTGTAAAAACTCTAGATTATTCTAGAATGTTCTAGAATGTCCTAGAGCATTCTAGGTCTAGAACATTCTAGAACATTCTAGAAATCTCTAAGCTATTCTATAGGAACCTATAAATAAGCGCATACATGTATTCTCAAATCAATTCGAATCAACACCAGTCTTTAGCTCTCATTGCATATCTTGTATCCATTCTCTGTCTTTCTCTATCTTATACATACATTCTTCTCTATCCTTCTTCCATCACTCTATCTTTTATCCTTGGTTCTGACAGTTTGATTCGAATTCTCTCTCTCTCTCTCTCTCTCTCTCTCTCTCATCCTCTTTTGTAACCATCCTGAAACCATGGCTGCCATTAACTCAGAAGAATATCTCACCCTTGTTGCAGAAATGGAGAACCTTAAATCCAAGTTCGCATCTCTTGAAGTAGAGAATCAACGTCTACTTGGGGATCTACAAAAGGTCACTATAGAGAAGCAACAACAACAAGAGGAGTTCACGCGACGAGTGCAACAGTTAGAGTCGACAATCATCGTGTTACAACAACAAAGGGTTGAAGGTCAGGGACTTATCAAGGAGCCCAAAATTAGCCTCCCAGCTAAATTTGATGGGTCGAGGGCACATTTCCGAGGTTTTTTGAATCAAGTACGGTTGGTGATTCAAATGCATCCCGCACGTTATCCAACAGATGCATCACGAGTCGGGCTAGTGGGCACTTTATTGACTGGCATAGCGTTGTCGTGGTTTGCTCCATTGCTAGAGACCAATTCTCCTCTACTGAATAATTTCGAGGAATTTATCAAGGAATTTAAGTCTTGTTTCGGAGATACTGATGGGGCGGGAACAACTATCAACAAGATTCGTACACTTCGTCAAGGTGATCAACCAGCTTCAACATATGCTGCCAATTTACGTCTCATTGCAAGCGATATTCCTTGGGATGAACAAGCCCTAATGGAGCAATTCCGTTCAGGCCTTCGTAGTGATGTCAAAGACTTACTTCTTACCTTCCCCGAGGATCCAAGGTCACTTACAGAAGCTATTAGTCGAGCAATACGGTGTGATAATCGCCTTTTTGAGCGTCGATGTGAGCGACAACAACAAATAACAAGATCTAGATTCACACCAACTTATGCATCAGTAACGGCGCAATCATCCCCAAGGCAAATGTATAGCCCTGCTCCAACTCCAAGGCAAACACGTAGTCCAGTCCCAATGGATAGTCCTACACCCATGGAGATCGATATGACTCAACGACGAGGACCGTTGTCAGACGAAGAGAAGCAACGTCGTCGAGCAAACCATCTGTGCTTATATTGTGGAGGTCCAGGACATATAGCCATTCATTGCTCCCGTAGGCCGAGACGTCAGGTAAATCAAATTCACTATGACAATAAAAATGAGTCCAACATTTTAGAAGTAGTTAGTGAATCTAATATTATGAATAATCCACCCTTGTCCAATAAATTTGAAGTCCTAAGCCAATTAGAAGAGGAGTCAAACGAATAAGTTCGGCCAAAATAGGAGCCATTTGGTTGGACAACCCTAGATATGTACAACCTAGTGTGGGTTCCATTTCTTTCAAGCATGTTAGTAGAGTCTTCTCAGCCCTAGTACAAGTTAGGACACCCAATTGTCAACTTCAAGTCCAAGCCCTCTTAGATACTAGAGCCAATTCTTGTTTCATGGATAGAGATTTTGCCCAAAAACACCAAATATCCTTGCATACACTTCCTTGTCCAGTTTCCGTAGTAGTGATTGATGGATGCCCCATAGCTTCCGGGAAGATATTTGAAGAGTCTGAGCCAATACACATACTCTTGGGTGATTTAGGATGTGTAGTTTCCTTTAACATAATCCGTAGTCCTGAGCATCCAATTGTCCTCGGTTTGCCATGGTTCGAGCTACATAACCCTAGAATCGATTGGAGGAAGCGAGAAATTAGGTGCCCTTTAGCAGAAAATATCATTGTCAAGGATCGAACTCGGGATTATCCTCCCAAAGTATATAGTTCTACCGATGCACCATATCCTTCTCATAAAATTTCAGCCATCACATTGCAACAATTGCACCAAGTGGGAGGCAAGGAGGACCTTTTCTTATTTGCAGTATCAGTGACACCTTCTAGTGTCACTCAAGGGAATTCAGACATCCAAATTCCCAAAAAATATCAAGACTATGCTGATGTTTTCGACAAAGTCAAAGCTAGTGTTCTTCCAAAGCATCGGCCGTACGACTGTCCTATTGATCTCCAACCAGGAAAAGAGCCTCCGTGGGGTCCGATTTACAATTTATCACCCACTGAGCTTGAGGTTCTTCGAGAATACATCGAGGAAAATCTTGCACATGGGTTTATTCGACATTCAAAGTCTCCAGCTGGTGCTCCTATCTTTTTTGTGAAGAAAAAGGACGGCTCCCTTCGTTTGGTCGTGGACTATCGAGGCTTAAATAAAGTCACCATAAGGAACAGATATGCTTTACCTTTAATCTCCAATCTCTTAGAACGCATTGGTGGGGCAAAGCATTTTACCAAAATTGATCTAAGGGGTGCATATAATCTTGTTCGAATTCGACCGGGAGATGAGTGGAAAACAACATTTCGTACTTGGTGTGGTCATTTCGAGTATACAGTCATGCCTTTTGGGCTCACAAATGCACCTGCCGTATTCCAACATATGGCAAATGACATCTTCCGGGATTTCTTGGATATTTTTCTAATCATCTACCTAGATGATCTATTGATTTACTCTAAAACACAGGGGGAGCATGATATACATGTGCGGCAAGTACTTGAACGCCTAAGGAAGTATGGTCTTTACGCCAAACTTGAGAAATGCAGTTTTGATTGCAAACAAGTCGAATTTTTGGGATACACTATTTCATCCCAGGGTGTTTTCATGGACCCGACAAAAGTCCAAACAATATTGGAATGGAAACCCCCATGCTCAGTTCGGGATGTCCAGTGTTTCCTCGGATTTGCGAACTTCTATCGCAAATTCATACATAATTATTCAAGCATTGTGTTGCCCCTTACTCGACTCACCAAGAAAAATCAAGCATTTTTTTGGAGTATCGAAGCGGACAAGGCTTTTACGCAGCTGAAAGAGGCATTCACATCAGCACCCATCCTAGCACATATTGATCCTGAAAAGCCATTTACTATTGAGGCGGATGCATCAGACTTTGCATTGGGGAGTATCCTATCGCAACCAGGCGAGGACGGGCAGATACATCCAGTCGCGTTTCACTCGAGAAAGTTTACTGTTTCGGAGATAAACTATGAGGTGCATGACAAGGAGTTACTAGCTGTGGTCGACTCATTCGAGCAATGGTGTCATTTTCTAGAAAGATCACCTCATCAGATTATCATTTATAGTGATTACAAAAATCTCACATATTTTCAAACAGCTCGAGTATTAAATAGACGACAAGCTCGGTGGGCCCAATTTCTAACGCATTTCGATTTCAAGATCATTTTTCGCCCCGGAAAACAACTGTTGGAAGACAGGTCCCTCCGGATGGGGAGAACCCGACTTCGGAGAGTCGGATGGTGTAGGCCCGGTATGAACTGGATGGGGAGAACCCGACTTCGGAGAGTCGGATGGTGTAGGCCCGGTATGAACCGGATGGGGAGAACCTGACTTCGGAGAGTCGGATGGTGTAGGCCCGGTATGAACCGGATGGGGAGAACCCGACTTCGGAGAGTCGGATGGTGTAGGCCCGGTATGAACCGGATGAGGAGAACCCGACTTCGGAGAGTCGGATGGTGTAGGCCCGGTATGAACCGGATGAGGAGTACCCGACTGCGGAGAGTCGGATGGTGTAGGCCCGGTATGAACCGGATGAGTAGTACCCGACTGCGGAGAGCCGGATGGAGCCCATCGAGGCTACATTTGTAAATAGCCGAAAAGTCATATTAGTATAAATATGACTTAGGGCAAACTTGTAGTTGTTGTCGTTTCTGTGATTATTCTTCCTTGTTGGTGTAAGAAGAAATCAGAGCGCGTAACTGTACAGAGAGAGAGAGAGAGAGAGAGAGACGAGGTCGTTGCCTCTGTTGTAACCGCCGCCTATGGCGAAGATCTGAGAGCACGAGGTCGTTGCCTCAGTGATCTCACTGTTGTATATTTCTGCATAGTGACAGTTTGCAGCTTGTGGGCTGCCGTGGTTTTTCCCCTATTTTGGGGTTTTCCACGTATACCTCCTGTGTACCATTTCTCCTCTTTTGTATCGCGTTTCATTACCTGTTTTTCTGTGTATGAAAAGAATCTCGGTTGTGGCCGAGCGTCGGACATAAGGAACGTTGAGTTCTCAACAACAACAAGGGAAAGCAGATGCTCTGTCTCGGCGTTCGTATCTAGCACTTCGACCTGGAGATCCGGCCTTTGACAATCAAAAGCAAACTCTCCTCGGGCCATCAAAGCTACAGGTAACAACAATTTATGCCACACCACTTGATTCTACCCTTCTTGACACTATTCGGCAACAACTTCATTCGGATGATTTTGCTAAGGATGTCTTAGCCCACTGTGGTTCAAGTCGTCCATCTTGCTCCACATTGCCAGGGTCATCTCAACATTATCAGGACTTCAAGTGGCAAGATGGTTTACTCTTCTACAAGAATCTCCTTTACGTCCCCGACGGATCACCCCGACTTCAAGTGTTGGAACATTGTCATGATGCCCCCTGTTGAGAACTCGACGTTCCTTATGTCCGACGCTCGGCCACAACCGAGATTCTTTACATACACAGAAAAACAGGTAATGAAACGCGACACAAAAGAGGAGAAATGGTGCACAGGAGGTATACGTGGAAAACCCCAAAATAGGGGGAAAAACCACGGCAGCCCACAAGCTGCAAACTATCACTATGCAGAAAATATACAACAGTGAGATCGCTGAGGCAACGACCTCGTGCTCTCAGATCTTCGCCACAGGCGGCGGTTACAACAGAGGCAACGACCTCGTCTCTCTCTCTCTCTCTCTGTACAGTTACGTGCTCTGATTTCTTCTTTTTCCAACAAGGAAGAATAATCACAACAACAAAAACGACGACTGCACACACACACTAAAAGTTTGCCCTAAGTCATATTTATACTAATATGACTTTTCGGCTATTTACAAATGTAGCCTCGATGGGCTCCATCCGGCTCTCTGTAGTCGGGTACTCCTCATCCGGTTCATACCGGACCTACACCATCCGACTCTCCGAAGTCGGGTTCTCCCCATTCGGTTCATACCGTTTCGGCCGAGGCCGACAGGCCTCGGCCGAGTTTGTTCGTCGGCACTGTTCTTCTCCCTTCGCCGGAGGGACCTGTCTTCCAAAACCCCCATGGCTGGACATTTTGGTATTTCCAAGACCATTGAGCTGGTGAAACGTTTGTTTTGGTGGCCTCACTTGCAAAAATTTGTCGAAGATTATGTTCGCACTTGTGACACCTGCTGTCGCGCCAAAATACCCCGACATCACCCTTATGGCTTACTACAACCATTACCCCCTCCCAACAAGCCATGGCAGTCTATTTCTATGGATTTCATTACGGATCTGCCACCTTCCAAAGGATTTGATACTATTTTAACAGTAGTGGATCGGTTCACCAAGATGGCACATTTTGTACCATGTGTAAAGACCATCAATAGTGAAGAAACTGCAGATCTCATTATGCGTGAAGTGTTTCGCCATCATGGTCTCCCAAATGATATTATTAGCGATCGAGGTCCTCAATTTATCTCACACTTTTGGAAGCACCTATGGGCAGGCCTCAAAATCTCTTGCAAACTCTCTTCGGCTTATCATCCACAAACTGACGAACAAACAAAGCGCACAAATCAAACGCTCGAGCAATATCTTCGATGTTTCATTAGTTATCAACAAGATGATTGGAGTAAAATTTTACATCTTGCCGAGTTTGCATACAACAACACGGTCCACTCTTCTACCAAAGTTACACCTTTCTTTGCCTACACCGGCAACCACCCTTGATGGTGTATACTGGATCTTCCCGAGGTGTCACGAAACCCTAGTGCGGCGCATCACCTCCACCGACTACAACAAATCCAGTTCGAGTTATCGTCACATCTTCAGAAAGCGCAAGCACACCATAAGACCAATGCCGATCGACATCGTCTTAAGTCTCCGTTTAAGGTTGGTGACCGTGTATGGTTGCTTCGTCGTCACATCAAGACTACCCGACCGTGTGCTAAGCTTGACTATCAACACTTAGGTCCTTTTGTCATCACGGTGCAAATTAATGATGCAACATTTCGTCTTAACCTTCCTGCACATATGCGACTTCACCCTGTCTTTCATAGCTCTCTTTTGGAACCTTGCCACACCTCTTTAATTCCTAATCGTGTCGTGCCACCACTGCCTTCTGTACAACTTGTGGACGGCCCCGAATACGAGGTAGCTGCTATTCTCGATTCTAAAATTGTGCGCAATAAGCTTTATTATCTAGTTGAGATTGGCTTGGTTATCCTCCGAGTGATCGCACTTGGGAACCCATCGATAACGTTTGTAATGCTGAAGCTCTGGTCAACGACTTCCATCGTCACTATCCAAACAAGTGCGACTTCACCCTGTCTTTCATAGCTCTCTTTTGGAACCTTGCCACACCTCTTTAATTCCTAATCGTGTCGTGCCACCACTGCCTTCTGTACAACTTGTGGACGGCCCCGAATACGAGGTAGCTGCTATTCTCGATTCTAAAATTGTGCGCAATAAGCTTTATTATCTAGTTGAGATTGGCTTGGTTATCCTCCGAGTGATCGCACTTGGGAACCCATCGATAACGTTTGTAATGCTGAAGCTCTGGTCAACGACTTCCATCGTCACTATCCAAACAAGCCCGGCCCAACAATGTTAACGCCGACTTCCACTCGGCGTTCTCGAAGGAGGGATAGTGTCATGAACACATGACCATTATGGCGTCACTCGAACTTGAACCTCGAACCTTGTAATTCATACTTGAAAACCTCAACCATTAAGATAGCTTATTGTTATATGAAACAATAAAGCTACTTCTTGTATTATATTGATTATTGTAAAAACTCTAGATTATTCTAGAATGTTCTAGAATGTCCTAGAGCATTCTAGGTCTAGAACATTCTAGAACATTCTAGAAATCTCTAAGCTATTCTATAGGAACCTATAAATAAGCGCATACATGTATTCTCAAATCAATTCGAATCAACACAAGTCTTTAGCTCTCATTACATATCTTGTATCCATTCTCTTTCTTTCTCTATCTTATACATACATTCTTCTCTATCCTTCTTCCATCACTCTATCTTTTATCCTTGGTTCTGACACTCACGATCTTCGCCACAGGTGGCGGTTACAACAGAGGCAGCGACCTCTTTCTCTCTCTCTCTCTCTCTCTCTCTCTCTTTGTACAGTTATGCACACTGATCTCATGCAAAACAGAAATGACAACAACCATAACTAAAAGTTTGCCCTAAGTCATATTTATACTAATATGACTTTTCGGCTATTTACAAATATAGCCTCGATGGACTATCATAAACATATTGACGAATATGTCTCTTCATCCGGTTCTCCGTAGTCGGGTACTCCTCATCCGGTCTTCACCGGGTCTGCATCATCCGGCTCTCCGTAGCCGGGTACTCCTCATCCGGTTCATACCGGGTCTGCACCATCCAGCCCTCTGTAGCCAGGTACTCCTCATCCGGTTCATACCGGGTCTACATCATCCGGCTCTCCGTAGCCGGGTCCACCTCATACGGTTTCGGCCGAGGCTGAGTTTGTTCATCGACACTGTTCTTCTCCCTTCCCATCTGGAGGGACCTGTCTCCCAACAATAAGAAAGGATTAGGCGGGGGAAACAACCATCGTGGAGGCACATAATTCCAGCTATTTTCCTGTGTCCCATGTAGCCATAGAGGTATTGACCACCAAATTTGACGAATTTTCCTTCTTTTCTCATGCACCTTTTCTATTGTTCCTTTGATATTATCATACTCTCCCTTAATTGTGAGTATCACGTTGTCCCAAAACATCTTTATCATATCCACCACATTATACTCGATACCTTCATATTCCTTATTGCTCTGACACTTCCACCACACCCATAAAGCATTAATCGAAACAATACTCCAAACAAAAGACTTTTTAAAATATTTACCACCTGCAATGTTCGGGAAAACCGCCTCAATTCTATTCTCCAATACAAGCAATGCTTCCACACATTGTTCCCCTTCGTACATGGATACCTGCACATCTAGAGACCCCCAAAAAACGAATCCCCATGTAAAAATTGCTCCTCTATATTTGCACGAAAACATCCTCAATATTCTTCCCCAATATTTTCAAGTTGCAATACAAGTCCAGAACAAATGTTTCAAAGTCTCCTCCTGTAATTGACAACACACACAATGACGTTCATCAACATGTCCTTTTAGATGAAAACCTACAGGTAAAGCATAATGAAGTAATAACCACTTAAAAGAAATGGCTCTCCGCAGACATGGTAGAGCCCATAAACTTTTCCAGTAAGTTGCCAAAAATTGAGACGATATTGCACCTAACTCCCAATACTTTTGTGCAGCAGGACTTACGCAATGCCGATGCAACAAGAAGCGTCTCCCATAGGTCGTGGAATACTGGAAAAAAAGGAATAGTCCTACTTGACGGGAACTAGTCGTTCCTTATGCGCAACGCTCGGCCACAACCGAGCTTAGAATGATACACAGAAAACGAGAAATAAAACGCGACACAAAGAAAAGACGAGGTACACAGGATATTTAACGTGGAAAACCCCAAACTAGGGGAAAAAACCACGGCAGCCCACAGGTTGCAAACTGTCACTATGTAAGAATATACAACAGTGAGTTCACTGAGGCACCGACCTCGTGCTCACAGATCTTCGCCACAGGCGGCGGTTACAACAGAGGCAACAACCTCTTTCTCTCTCTCTCTGTATAGTTACGCACACTGATCTAGTGCAAAACAGAAATGACAACTCCAACAACAGTTTACCCTAAGTCATATTTATACCAATATGACTTTTCGGCTATTTACAAATATAGCATTGATGGACTCTCAGAAACATATTTACGAATATGTCTCTTCATCCGGTGAGCATTCCTCACCGGGTCTACACCATCCGGCTCTCCGTAGCCGGGTACTCCTCATCTGGTTCTCACCGGGTCTGCACCATCCGGCTCTCCGTAGCCGGGTACTCCTCATCTAGTTCTCACCATGTCTGCACCATCCGGCTCTCCGTAGCCGGATACTCCTCTTCCGGTTCTCACCGGGTCTGCACCATCCGGCTCTCCGTAGCCGGGTACTCTTCCGGTTTCGGCCTCGGCCGAGATTGTTCGTCGGCACTGTTCTTCTCCCTTCCCATCCGGAGGGACCTGTCTCCCAACACTACTTTCTTGTTCATTTGTTGAGGACCTTCCAACCAACAACCATGCATAATCAGCTGGATCCCAATTCAATTGTTCCACCGGTTTAGTTTGAAATGCCTACAGTTGTCGTGCATGCTCTGCCAGAAAAGGGTTAGGATCGAGGAAAATCTTCTTGTCTAACCTAGCAATGACCCTAATGGGTTTTTGGGAGGCTAGTTGCATAACTTCAACTTCTTCTTCCACTAAATATAAAAAACCAGCATCTCCAACCTCATAAAATCTTATTCTACCCTCGTTAGTGTATGCCCTTGCACCTAATAAAATGCCCAAAGGAGAGAAAAGACCATACCATGTATAATTACTATGTAAGTTAATTTTCCTTTGACAATTTTGAAAAGCATGTTGAATGTGAACCAACATCAAACATCCCCCACGTAATGAAGACAATAATTGTTGTTTGTCCTCATTTGAGAGAAATTGAAACCGCTCCCAATCAGCCATAGTTGATGTTGGTCCCAAGTCCATTTTCCCCCACGATAAATACGACCTAATACCTAAAACACAACTAGAGTTATCAGTAAACAAAGGATTCCATAGCAATGGTTGCCTTAGAAACTAGGCTTCTGTTGATGGCAGTTGAAATAGAAGTGCCTCTCTAATGTCCTTCCATGCCCTCAAAATACCTGTAAAAAATCTCCTAGAACCAACATTTTGAGCCTTAATTGGAAATTCAAAATTAAACAACCATCTAAAACTATCTTGCCACTGTCCTCCTATGGTAGGCTTAATGTTGCCAAGATACAACAACCATAACTTTTTCCACAACTCATCCCCAGGCATAAATCCTCTCACAACATGCTTTGTAAGAAGAACCTTACTTTGGAACATAGGATCTATTAAGCCCAATCCTCCTTCACTTATTGGCCGGATTAAAACTGACCAAGCAACTTTTGCAAAAACCCTTGATCCCAGTGAAGCACCCCAAATAAAAATTACGAACTAAACGTTGTAATTTTAATATAATAGAACGTGAAAATAACTAGGTTGATGCAACATACCAAATTGATGCGAGCAAAACCGAGTTTGCCACAACTACCCTTCCTGGTAAAGACAAATTAGTTGTATCCCAATACAACAATTTATTTCTAGCCCGTAACAAAAGGGGTGTTTCCATATCTTCTGCTGACATATCTAGTCCCACTTGACAACCCAAATACCTTACTACTTTACCTCGGGGTACCCAAATAAAACTTGGGGTTGACACATCTTGTGGAGGAGAGGAAGACACGACCCAAAATCCCATGGACTTGTCCCAATTAATCAAAGCACCTGAAGCATCACAAAAATCGGTTACCGTCTGTTGAAGATTCAACAAGTTCTCATTTTCTACAGAAACATATAAAGCGGTATCATCAGCCAATTCTAAATCAACAGCCATAGCTACATATCCCTGTATAGGTAAGGCTATACCATGAATATTGACACTCCTACTCCTAAGGTTATTAGAAAAAGCTTCACAGACTAAAATAAACAAAAAGGGAGCCAACAAACACCCTTGTCATACTGATCGCGAAATTGAAAATCTACAACCAACATCACCTACAAACAAAAGAGAACTATGAGCATTCCTATACAAAACTGCAACAACCCTAATCCATTGCATCCGGCCAGCACCTCGAGCACCTCCACATGGATGCTCGGCGTCACCACCCGAGGGAATCCGGACAACCGCCTGTCCACCGGGATATCCCTCATGACCATTTCGGCCCGGTAAGCCTCCAAATAACTTGTGGCGTCTTTCCCTCCGAACCGACCTATAGTGTTGACGATCAATTCAATGGCTCTGTCAAGGGTACCCGTCCCCTCACGAGCGCTTACCAGCCGGTCGACGGCTACCGCCATTGCCTCTACTAGCTCTGATCCCCTCATCTTTCGACTCCTTTGCCGCCTTTTCACGTCGGGTTCACTAAGATGTCGTGTTATTACACGTGTGCGTGTAGAAAGAGGCGGGACCATGGGGGCCTTGAACTGAGGAGCGAGAGAGAGAGAGAGAGAGAGAGAGAGAGAGAGAGGAGAGGAGAGGAGAAGAGATTTGTAGATACGCAGAAGGGAGAAGGAAAGAGAAAGAAACGGAACACTTAATTACAGTAACAGTCGATTACAATATCAAGAGATTACAAACTCTGACGATTACAACCGGCAAGGCGGTGAAGGACCCGACACGGGGATCCTACTCATGCACACAGACAAAACACATTGGACCTCTAAAAGAAAGGAAGCGTGGAAGAGAGAGCCTCTGCTGGCAGCGCACGGGCTACCCACGAAGTAGAGGCATTGTCGTGCCTCTCGGCGCCAGATCGTTACGTGAGTCAGGTGGGAACTGCTGGGGTTTTGGACTAGGAGAAAGGAGATCGTGAGATAGAGATTAATTATGAGTAGATAGCAAAGAGAAAGATAAGAAACTCGTGAATCACACGAGTATACTATATTAATTAGTACTTAGGTTCTTAAGAAAGAAGTAGATGCATAAATCGTGAGGCTAAGTATATTGATCAATATTGTTAAGTAATTAGGTAATTAACTAGGGTTAATTAGAGACTAATTATATGGTTACGTTAAGTAGCAGAAGATTAGTATGATATGCGTGTGAGAGTGTGTGAGAGGAAGAGAGAGAGAGAGAGGAAGTTACACTTGAACACAAAGATAAATGGGGGATGATTGACTATATTGAAAAGTGTCATCAACATAAAAAATACCCACAATGAGGTATATATACAACCCATGTGCAAAGGTGCACATGTGTGGGTAGAACATAGGCACTTATGTGTAAGTCCTGCATTAAATGTACTTAGGAGTGGAGGATCTAGAATATCCCACTTAAGTACAAGGTCCTATTTAAAGGGTTAAGGTCAACACATTAACTAGATTCGATCTAGGTAACTACTAAGTTACATGTGTTGACTAACTAGATTAAACTAGTTAAGCTTGATATCTCAACACGCCCCCTCAAGCTCAAGTGTGAGGTGTCCAACATCCGGTTTAGCTTCCTTCGGATTCGTCGACATCGATGCGGCTTGCGGCTTTCTTCGCGGCTCTCCGCGGCTTTGTTGCGCGGCTTTCTTCGCGTCTTCGCGGCTTCGTTGCACGGCTCTCCGCGGCTTTGTTTTTCGCGGCATTGCGCAACCTTCTTCGCGTCTTCTCGGCTTCGTTGCGCGGCTCTCCGCGGCTTTGTTCTCCCCCTCAAGCTTGTGACAAAGTCTTGGGTCCTCGGGCTCTTGTTCGGCCACTACCTTCATCGCGAGGGCATAGTGATGGGCCATATACTCGTTGTAGGCGTAACGAGTGACTTGGGTCTTCGCTCGTGATGAGCGGCGGAGTTTCTCGTTTGTCGATGTGAGCGCCTTCTTTACTCCGGGTGTCCTCATGATGGGTACACCAAACTCATTGTCTAATGAGCGAGCCGAATCATCCAAATCACGGTCGTTGGGGTGGACCTCAACTTCGTATTCGGGCATCTTACCTTTGCCTTTGTCCGATGTCGAACTTGGCCGTGACGTGTTTTCATCGCATGGAGGCTCTTGTGGGCCAATTAGCTCGATAGAGTTTGGATTGTCCTTCGGTGGAGGACTTGGCCAAGTTTCGTCGTCCGAGTTGGCGTTCAACTCTTCCTCGATCGGGTCGGATGGAGTCGCATCGGGCTTATACCAAGATGCCAATTCGTCGAAAACAACGTCGCGACTTATCCGCACCGCTCGGGTCGAAGGGTTGAAGCACTTGTACGCCTTTTTCGCGGACAAGTATCCTATGAGGATACATTCTTCCGACTTCGCGTCGGGCTTCTCTCGACTTTCGTTCGGGATGCATACATTCGCAATGCTTCCGAACACCTTAAGGTGTGAGAGGATGGGCTTTCTTCCAACGAAGATCTCGTATGGAGTAAGCTCGTGCACACTATTTGTGGTGCATCGATTCATGAGATAGACGGTCGTGGATGCCGCTTCCGCCCAATAGAAGTTCGGCATGTGCTTCTCACGCATCATGGCGTGTGCTACCTCGAGTATTTGCCGATTCTTTCTCTCGGCTACTCCGTTTTGTTGGGGAGTGTGTCGGCATGAGAATTCTCTACGAATGCCTTCACCTTGGAGGTAAGAGGTGAACTCGTCGGAGAAGTACTCCTTTCCTCCGTCCAATCGTAGGCATCGAATGTGCCGACCGGTTTCTTTCTCCACTTGGCTTTTGAGCCTTTGAAAGTGGGAGAGCACTTCGCTCTTCTTCTTCATCGGGTATATCCACGCGTAGCGCGTGTGGTCGTCGATGAAGGTGACGTAGTAGCAGCATCCGCCGAGCGTCATCGTTTGAGCCGGTCCCCATACATCCGAGTGGATTATGTCAAGGAGGCCTTTGCTCGCGGAGCTCTCCTTCGGGAATGGGAGTCGATGTTGTTTGCCGAGTTGGCATGCTTTGCACACTTGGTCGACTTGTTTCGATTCGAAGGCCGGAAGTCCGATTACGACTCACTTTGATTGCATTCCGCGAAGCCGTTGGAGGTTTACGTGGCCGATTCGCTTGTGCCACAACTCGATGTTTGTCTCGGTCTTGAGACCTTTGGCGTACATGGCCGATTTTACCTCGTTCGAGTCGAGGATGAACAAGCGACCGTCTCTCCGTCCCTTGGCTATGAGTCGGCCGTCTTTCTCGATGAAGCAACCTTCATTGTTGAAGCGGACTTGCATGCCTTGCTCCACGATTTGGCCGACCGAGACCAAATTCTTTGTTATTGTGGGCACGTGCAAGACATTCTTGATGCAAGTTTGCTCGCCTTCTTTCCCGAATGGGACATCGCCGATGTGCCGAATGGGATGCAAAGTGTCATCTCCGGTCTCTATGTAGCCGGGTTGATCCGGCATTCGCAAGTCGCGAAACCACTCTTGGTGCGACGTCATGTGGTGCGAGGCGCTGGAGTCTACGAACCACGCGTGTTCGGAGTTGGAGGTGCTTGCGGAGTTTGCAAGATCAGAGGCCATCATAGAGTTCGCTCTATGCCTCATCACGAAGAGTTCACCGTAGTCCGCGTATTCCGCGTTCGCGGCGTAATTTGTGAGTTGTCGGCTTGTTGAAGCCGACTCGCTTCGTCTTTTTCGGCACTCCTCTTCGCGATGGCCGATTTTGCCGCAATAGTTGCACGTAGGTGGCGTCGTTCGCCGACCTTGTTCGGCATGGAAGCTCCCCCTTCTTGTGAAGGTTCCTCGATGGCTTCCGTTTCCTTGCTGAAATTGTGAATTCCATTCGTGGGATAGGTCGAATTGACCTCTTCCGCGTCGACCTCGTCTATGGGCACCATCCGTATCGGAGAAGAGCATTTGTCCTTCCGATGTGTTGTTCTTTGGTTGAACATGGTTTTCTTCAACCAATAGCATTGATTGGAGGTTGAAGAATGAGGGAGGGGTATCTCTCACCAAGATTGTCGTTCTCAACGGGTTGAATCGTTGTGCGAGGCCACCCAAGCATACTTGCACCATCTCGTCCTTGTCGATGTTGACGTTGATGGAGCCAAGAGAGTCGCAAATGCTCTTGATCTTGGCGGTGTAGTCCGTCACGGACATTTCTTTTTGTCGTATGTTGTTCAACTCTTGCCGGAGTTGAAGCTTGCGCGGGGATGTGTCCGCGGCGAAAAATTTCTTGAGATTTTCCCACGCCTCTTTGGGCGTCTTGGCGTCACAAATGTGGCTAAGCATGTGGTCGTTTACACATGTTGCCAAGCAATGCATTACCCGACTCGCGCCTTGCTCCCACGTTGGGTAGTTGGCGTGTGTGGTTTCGGGTTTGCTTTCTTGTGTGTCATTGATGTAGTTCCAATACCCTTGGCCGACAAGGTATTGATTCATCTTGTACTCCCAAGATGAATAGTTGCTTCGGTCTAGCTTTTCGCTAGGGAGTGAGCTTCCCATTTGTTTGTTCATGTTGATTGTTGTGTCTTCCGTTTTGTTTTTCTTCTCTTGGTCGCGTACACGTCCTTCGTAGCGGCACTACGGTAGTGGATAGCGAATAGCCGGGATTTGTCGTCGGCGTCTCGAACACACAATCACGAATAAGCGGTGGGCTTAGTGGATTTCCTAAACCACGCACTTTGATACCATGTTAAGTAATTATGTAATTAACTAGGGTTAATTAGAAACTAATTTTATGGTTACGTTAAGCAGCAGAAGATTAGTATGATATGCACGTGAGAGTGTGTGAGAGGAAGAGAGAGAGAGAGAGGAAGTTACACTTGAACACAAAGATAAATGGGGGATGATTGACTATATTGAAAAGTGTCATCAACATAAAAAATACCCACAATGAGGTATATATACAACCCATGTGCAAAGGTGCACATGTATGGGTAGAACATAGGCACTTATGTGTAAGTCCTACATTAAATGTACTAAGGAGTGGAGGATCTAGAATATCCCACTTAAGTACAAGGTCCTATTTAAAGGGTTAAGGTCAACACATTAACTAGATTCGATCTAGGTAACTACTAAGTTACATGTGTTGACTAACTAGATTAAACTAGTTGAGCTTGATATCTCAACAAATACTTAATCCAAAAATAACCAACCCTTATACATCTTTCTCTCCTCCTTATATAAGGACGGAAGAGGCTAAGCATAGCTTCTTGCTTTTCTAAAGTGTTCATGCTCTCTAAATTTGCATGGTTTACTTTTCCCAATACGATTTCCTAAATTTAGCATTCATGCCCGCTAGATGTGCATGAGAAATTTTATTAGTGTGCATATAAATAAAGTTTTCACGCATTCTAAAAATGCATGACTTACTTTTTAATAAAGGTAGGCAAAAATAAAGGTTTTATACGTATTAAATCTATATTTGAAACACTTAGAATAAGTTAGTATAATGGTAAGGCTAGAGTTTGTCTTCGTGGAGGTGCAGGGTTTGAATCTTGCCCTATGCACATAACAGAAATTTTAATGTTTCTTTTATTTACAATTGTGCCTCTTCATCCCGTAAGAGACTCTCACCGGCCTTCTTCATCCGACTCTTCCTTGCCGGTTCCTCTTCATCCGGTTCTCACCGGGTATTTCATTCTCTATCCAGATGGACAAAATGCAATTTCCTCGTAGTGTGTAAATTACACTACGACAGCGTCAAACTCCCAGCACCCACAGAGAATGACGATCAGAGGAGGAGAGAGAGCTCGGCACTCGGTCCTGCAACACTTCGTCCTCCCTAATGCACGATGCCTTTTCTTCCTTCTCTCCCTCCTTAAATAGTTTGCAAAGGGGAGATCGTTCTTCCTTAGTCCAATCGCTTTATTCCTTGTCCCTTCCGACAAAGATACGCACAAATCCCGTAATAAATGTGTACTACCTAGTATTTACATCAGCTGACCTAATTACGAATTATGTACAAAATATCAATTCTCGCGTCCACCCGTGTAAGAGCCGGTTCATGCGCCTTTTTCTCCGATTCCGCCCATGGCCGGTTTTCTTCACGACATCATTGTAGTCGAGCCAAGTGATGGGATTCTCCTCTCTAAAAGAGTGTTGAAGTTTTTCACTCGTCGATGTGAGCACCTTCTTTACTTCGGGTGTATGCATGCGCCGAAAGACACAATACCGGCCATCCAAAGCCGAAGCCAATTCAACCGAATCGAAGATCCGAATGTCGAAAGCCAAAGCGAACATCAGATGCCCTGTACTTGAGCTTGAGGGGGCATGTTGAGAGATCAAGCTCAACTTAGTTTAGTTAGGTAGTCACTCGTAGTTACATGGTTGACTACCTAACTAAACTAAGTTGAGCTTGATCTCTCAACAATTAGTTACACTCCAACAATTCTATTTTACCAACATCACTTCGTATGATAGTTCTACAAGATGTGGGAACTTCATATCACTTCCCCTATTTGTTTGGAGGTTTGTAATCATGCAATTGACATGTATAAATCCTTACTTAGAAGCTTCCATTATGCTTTAACTCTTCTCCTTTGCTTCAACCTCACTTTGATTCTCTCGTGGAGCAAGTTTTGGTGAATTTTTCACAAGTAGATAATAAAGGAGCTAAAGCATGGGATACTACTTTACAAAACATTAACATCATTAATCCTATGTATGGGGCAACTAATGCCTGACGACAATTAGGTTGTCTTTAACAATTCTCACAAGCTCTCTCCGAGTGTAATGCATGATTGATACATGTACCAATAAACGAGGAGCTTTTGGATATCTAAAGTCAATTGCATATCATTATTCCCCTATTGCAATGCCAAAGTTATTGTTATGTTAAGATGTAACAACACAGGGATGGACTCATAGATCATCATTGTCAATCTCATTTATTTTTCCAAGCATTACATACCTATGCTCGACCTAATGTGGTACATGTGAAGCAAGGGGATAAATTTATAGTGGATCCTATGACAATAATCACAATATTTGTTTATTAGTTTAAGGAGTTGATTGACCCACAATTGTTAATAATGAATGAGGTGAGTATAACACGCCATGAGTTTTATGATGTGGTTGGATGTATTGTGCACGATGTCGCGATAATGCGTGTGTGCGTGCTATTGGAGCAGTACCACCGATGTCCTAGACTAGGGAGGTCACAAGGGCTAAGAAGGCGTGGAGGATAGGTCCTCAACTCGAAGGATCTTTAGACTCGAATGGAGCTTAGACTCAAACAAAGCCTAGAGTCAAAGGAAGCCCAAAGTTGAAGGCTCTTCAAATGTGAGGGGAGCAACGACACGAATGATGATTAACACATGAGGGCGAGGTCATAATATGCAATTGTGACACCCATTGTAAGTGGTGTTTTTCACACACATCTATTAATACCATTGTGTGTTTTCAATAATAAAAACATAGAGAGAGGCCTCAAAATGGGCTTTTGTTGAGCATGTTCAAAATGGTCCAAATGATGAGTTGGAGAAAAGAGGGAGGGAGAGATAGAGATGATACTTTACGAAAATGATGGCCTTTTAGACAATCGGAAATAAGAGTCATATACCACAAGAATATTGATATATTTGGCAATCAATATTGGCATTGCCTAGTCTAGTTTTCCCAATTTTAGAGTTGGTGTCAAGGAACCATGGAAAGATTGGTCATTTGGTACTGAAAATTCGATATTTGTGGTGCATATTAATGATGTATACCATAAGTTGGTTGAAGGTAGAGATTGGTTAGCAATAACCATACAATGAACCATACATATCATATTGATACGTGCATTCGCATTCAAGAATGATTCAATCAAACATGTATGGCAAATCATCTCGAAGTTGGATTGGATTGACAAGTTGGATTGGATTGACTATGGTCTATATTATATATTGATTCACTCTCAATCCCAATAAGTGGACTCTAAACCATTGTGAACCACCAACATAAGTATGGTTGCAACTTGCAATATTTGCATTGTATCACATGCATGCCTTTGGGATGCTTCTTAAGAATCAAGACATCTCTATCCTCCTCACTTTAGAACTTTACAAAAAAATGAGTATGACCTAAGAGATTGAATCAAAATATGTCATTAGAAATTATAATCAAACGTTCAAAAACTCATAAAATGTATATTCGAGAATATGAAGAAAACATGGCATAGGCAGTAGTAGCATAACAACTTACCACTAGGGTGAGCTAATTTTTAATAACAAAGAAAAAAAAAAAAGAAAAAAAAAAAAGGAACATGACACCCAACATAAAATTTTGCCATGACATGACAATAATGAGAGGATATGAGAAACAATAGCATGACAACTGACCACTAGGTTGAGCTAATTTCTATTAGCACAAAAAAATAAAAATAAAAAATAAAAAATATATAATACTAGTATAAAATTTTGTTGTGACATGACATTAACGAGAGAGAGATGAGAAAATTGGGAATTGAACCCAATACATGTACAACAATAGCATGAAAACTTATCACTAGGGTGAACTAATTTGCAAGGGTATTAAATAAAAAACAAAAGTCATCTTGTATTTTCCCCTTCAAAAACGTTTGAATTCTTGCACGAACACGTTTATTACATTCTATGGCAATAACATTTTGGATATATGGCACATTGCTCGACATGTAAAGTGGTGGTGTCGATTTTAGATGAAGGATTGCATTGTCATCTTCCATTTCGTCCAAAGGTGTTTCTTTGGCATGCGATGGTTGATTGGTTGCCTTTAGTGATGACTTTACAACAAAGTCATATTTTGAATGGGACATGTTTTGTATAGTGGTTGACGAAGATGACAGACATAGGTTCATTATATGGTTGTTGTTAAAGCCGTTTGGGTGGTTATATCACAAATTTGGGCATCAAGTTTTTTGTCACCTTTTAAGCGGGTTCTCATTAATGGTGCTAAAGCTCTACCTAACCCATCATATCAGGTGGTGTTTGGCTACCTTAGGTATTGGAAGATGTGGTTTAAGTAACTAGATCATTAGAAATAGCTTCATGTTTGATGGACTTCGTGGAGTACCACAACAACTCGGTAGGTTGAACGGAAAGTTGATTTGGTAGTTCTCGCAAGTATGGGGACATTGTCCCAATATAAGGTAGATTTATGCCATCTAGTATTACAACACTTGACACCGTTTACCTTGCCATATTGCTACAAATGAAGTAGTGTAGATAGCAAGGGTTGTATTATCATCTTGTTTTAATAACAAACATAGATTTAAGAGAGAGAGAGAGAGAGAGAGAGAGAGAGAATTAAGAGGATATTGTGTGGTGCATGTGTTCCTTTGTGCCACCCTTTTAGCATACCCTTTTTAGCTCAGCCAACCCAAATGGGTACCTTTGTATCGACTATAAATTGAGCAAGAAGTAAGAGGCTAAGTAGGTTGGTTTTGATCTCTTATGTGCATTTTACAATATGTATAGAGTGATAGAATATGTTCAAAATGGTCTAAATGATGAGTCACAAATCTTGTTCCAATTTTTACGCTTTTGGGGGTTGCAACACTAAAGCATCCAATGTCATTCGCACTAAAATATTGATACCCTACCTTAAGAGTTCATTGTTGAAGCCATCGTAATTCCGACCATTGAGTGAGATTTTTCATATTGTGATACCGACCATCAAGTGAGAAGTTGGAACGTTCTCCACCTTCAATATCCGGATAGGGAATATAATAATATGAATATGTAGGCCTAACGTACCACAAAGATGTATTCACGGAAAATAAAAATTGAACATTACACCCTTCAAAACATAAAGTACCGTATTTACCAGTAGAGTAACTACTATTTAATGAATTCTAAATATATATATATATATATAGATAAAAACCAAACCCACATTCACAAATCCATGGTTTCTATGTTGGAAGCCTATTACCCATCCTCTTTGGTTCAAGTCCTCGATGGTCCTAGTCACGTTTCACATGCACACATGTAATTTCGCAACCAAATTATGTCCTAACTTTGAAGTTTGGTGGAGGAGAATGTTCCACCTTCTCACCCAGTGGTCAAAATCACAATTAGAAATATCCAACACGAACCTCGCAATGAATTATTCTTGTTAACTGTATGGATCTTTATTGATGCAGTAATTTGCGGAATTATATTTTCACCAAATTTACTCTCAGTTGTTTACATTTGCGCTCTGAGCTCGGATCTTGAAGCCGAAAAATCCGTACCAATGATAACGAGTAACACTTGATAATAGTTTGCATATTTTTATTTTAAATGGATATCAAACAACAGAATACATCGGAGATTGAAAGGTTGATTTAGATACACACGAGATATTTCTTGTCTCCATTACACAAAGTGGATTGAGATGTAAGAATATAAGAAGATAGAGATGTAGGAACTATGAGTAGAGCTTTTGAGGTATATATCCTTAAGTTTGTGTTTAGAAGACCAACACTTTTGAGGTATATATCCTTAAGTTTGTGTTTAGAAGACCAACACGACGACTTTGTTGCCTCTTGTCATTGGTGATCTTTAACACCATATTTATTCGCTACTCTAAGCTCGTTCGAGATTTGGCAGTGTTTTCTCCTTGATACAAAATTTTCTCTGAACAATGAGTTCTCCTCTCCTTTTTATAGGTTTTAAGATGGACCTTATTTGTCAAAATAGTAAGTTTTTTTTTGTATTACTTTGATTGATGCAAAACCGATGACCTTTACCAAAATAGCAAGTTTCTTTTTGTAATACTTAACCTTCGAGACTTGACGGATGCAAAACTTTCACATTCCTTTTTATTTTTAGCATATATGTACCTCAACCATTTTATCTTGTTGCTTATTATAGATTACCATTGTCCCTTCGTAATCCATTACAAGATTTAAAACCCTAACCTTTCATTCATATTATTCCTTCTTTGATGATTGAACTTAGTATTTTACTTGTCTTTAACTCACCTTGTCCCATGACCTTCTTTTCATACATCTGCCTTGTCCTTCAATCTTTTATATATACTTAGTTTAACATGTCTCCTTATGTGCACTCCCCACATCACGACAATGTTCAATCCCAACACTCTATATTGGCAAGAATAATATTTTGGTATAATAGAGAGGTGTGAATGTTGAGAGTCCCCTTAGTATTAGGATAAGATTTACAATCAAACTAGAGAGGGGGGGGAGAGAGAGAGAGAACAAACAATATCGAAGAAGATGGAATATTTTTTTTGTCGTAACACAAGTCTATACCCTACATGTGAACCTATGGATGGTTTTTATTGAGCCCTCCCTTTATGTGCGCCAATAAATGATCGTTATTGCTTTGTAGTATTGTTCTTGTTTCAATTTTTTATTCAAGTGATCCACTCATACAACATCTTCAACTCAATTGGGATGGCAAACACATACATGTGCTCATTCACCCTACTGCCCTAGCCCCCTAGAATCTTTCTATTTTTATCTTTGAATACTTTATGAAGAATATCAAGGCTTCTCTCTATTCATATACTTCAGACTTTATTTCATGACCATAAGGTTGCAAAGCATGGGTTTTGGCAAACATCCTATCACAATTGATTGTTGACAATTTAATTTTAATAAGCCAACTAATGAATTTATTAAGTAATAATTTTCTAATTATTGACAACTCTAATTAAGTCCATGACACTTATATGATACTTGTAGGCATGCTTTTATAATGTAGTGTCACATGGAATATTCATTTCGCTTATATTGTACCGTGTACGAGAAGCCTCCTTCAAAGTTATACTTGTCCAATTCTCTTATACCTATGTGTTTGTTTATGATTTCAAAATAGTGACATGAAATACATGAGCTAGATGTTGAGCTCAACTTTTCTAGATCGTATGTGCAAACTTTGAACGAAAAGGGTGAAATGACCATGTCCGTTTGGAGAGAGAGGATTTATGTATTGTGCCTGAACAAACTAAAATGATGAAGAATAATTGTTTCTCTAGGGTTGAGCCCATGGGCCATAAACTCAGCATAACCAATGTTGTAAATGATTAGTAACTATATTTTTCATTTCTTTTTAATGTTATGACCATATCAATATGTAAACGACAATGTGTCAATGTCTTCTATAATATTCACATTCGGTATTTTCAATTGTGCTCTAGGACGTAAATGCATTGACCTTGCAACAGTGGCACTAAAGTGGCTTTGCACTTATCCCGTTTTTTTGTATTGATTATGAGTATTGCAATTGTACAAGTTTGTTTAATATGTGTGAACAATGATGTAACCTTTTCCATTTTTCATGCCATCAGGGATGACATATCCATGTTGGCGCAATATAGTGAATATCACACCATTTTTTTACACTACATGCAACACTGATGTTGCACCAATATTTTAATATGAATTGTGAGATTCAACATTTTTGGTACTAACTATCCAATGAGTGATTGATTTAATGCAAATTATTGGGATCAAAACACTTGCCTTCAATTGAAACAATAATTAGTTTATTCAACATTCCCAAATTGTTGCTCAATTATATTTGACAAGGTACTTAATTACTTGTTTAATTGTTATTCGACTTCTATATGATTGTCGCTAATTTATATTCGAAGTTGTGGAACGTGTTGGACAATACCATTTGTGCACACCAATAAATGCCAACCATGAAAATAGCCCCCACCATGTATGAATCCTAGTCCAATAGCTTCAATGTCAACATGTGAATGTTTGTGTTACAGTGAACATGACATTACACCCATTGCTTTACCCATTCTTATGTGGCCCTAAAGCACAAGTTTTACCACTACATCATTACCATTTATACATTATATGCATAAATATAATTTCTACTCTACATATAAAGGTAATGCTTTCATATCTGTCCTATAATGTGTTATGCCTTGTTCAGTACTGCGTTCCATATTTTATATGTTTTCTTTTATCATCAAGAATAAATATTTGAAGTGCATGTCAAGTTGTTATTGGTGGTTAGTTGTTATTTAATTTTTATTAACTTTGCTCGACCATGACTTGTTTATATTGTTTTCCCAAATACTTAACATCAAAGGTTGTTTGCCTACCTGTTGCAAAATTTGACTTGTGGGCTGTTCATAAATAATACAACTCTACTTACAAAATAATGTCAACATTTGCAAGGGAGCAAGTGCATCTTATTGACAATGTGTCAACAGATTAGACATATGAGACCAGTATAATGAAATGAATATAAGCTATAATCCAAATATCACTTCGCTAATTCTAGTTATATTCCATTCAATTGATTCAACATGTTGAAGCAAACCCACATGACTAAATATTAATATACTATGTGGCATTTCATTTACTTCACGTTTTGTTCAAGAATGGGAATAGGATAGAGTCCTTATCAAAATGTAGTCAGAGGTACTTGTATGAATTACACTCCAATCACATTTAACATCGAGCATTTGCGTAAACTCTGTGTCATCTCACTTTGCAACATGAGGAGCTAGTTAAGGCAATTATACCACATGACAAGTGCCAAGAATAAGCACTTGCAACAAAGAAGACTAATGTATTTGTAGAGATACCAAGCATAATTGAAGCACATTGGTAACCCTTGAAGGAAGTCTAAAGGTGTTACATATACAACATGAGACCATGAACCAATTTATGAGGATCATCTCCTTATTGATGGTAACAAGGTAGATATGCACATCTAAATCATTTGTCGCCCAATCGACATCCAAAGTTTCACTCAATCCCATGCAACACCGAACACACTATCACGCTCACCTAATTCTAGAATAATCAAGCAAGCAATTTCTATCAAAGTCAAGAAATGGTGGAGACAATTCTCTGAGTATCATAGACATGATGAGGTGACAAAGAAGAATGTGATACAAAGATGAGTGATTTCTTTTCTTGTCAATGATTCTAATACATAGTTTTTCAATCACTCTCTATTTTCTTAGCATTGTAACCCTCCAATCTTATTTCATCTTGCCCATAACCAACATGCTCATCCTATTTTATAAGGTCCAAATATTTATATTTTCACCCACATTGTTGCTAATTTGGCTCCCAAACTTGATTTTGCTTTTTTTTGCTATCACATATAGCAATACGAACTTAACATGTACACATACTAATCTCGAGCATATGCATATACAAACACACACTACTCCATACATAGATGCACCAATATAGGATCATCTTTGGGAAACCCTTTACTAGTTGGTAGGAACAAAACTTCATATGTGAATGTACAAGTCAACAAAATGAACATACATGTAGTACAATATATACATGTTGACCTTGTTTAAATACTTATGGAGCTAAGTATAAAATAGTACCTAATTATAACATGTCCTCTGTCAATGAACCTAAAGTTGAAATACACACCATCATGAGTCACATTGCTTCAGTGATCAACATATTTCAATAGAGTCACGTAAACAACGAATGTTATCTCTTTTTGTATTCCTACTTGTATCATGGTTGTCACAAATTGAGCCATGAAGTATCTCAATATTATTGTTATATATCCAAATTGTCTACATAAGCCTACCAATATTTGTTGATGAGAAAAGGGATCCATTTTCATTAAAAAGGTTAATTGGTGCGTTATGACCATTTGATACCTTAAGGTGAATTAGCGGGGATTTTAATGCAATCGTTGAAACCAAGTGATTTCCTTATGTTTATGCTAGGGCAATTGTTAGCATTTATGTTTATTTAATTTAAAGGCGTACCTAAATGGTTAGCCATAGATTGCTTATTTGTTAAATTGATGTTGCGATGTGAAGGTGCTAGGAAATTTCATGTACGATTGAAGCTTTAACCACCCTTTAGTTGGGATGGATATTCTCAACAATTCCGGAGGTTGACAATGGTTGGTTTCATGCAATGATAGTTTCAAATGCTTTATTATGCATATTGGTTGGTGACAAACTACATAAGTTGCATGTTGTAGGTATTATTATGTGTTTTGAGGGGAATATGTGTATGCTACTAGGAGAACTTTAAATTGATTTGACTACAAAATGAATTGAAATGGTGACGAACACAACATCGATATAAACTATGAATGAGTTAACCACTTCATTGGTTTTTGTGTTGGGTAACTCAAACTTTTGGGGGGAGGGGGGATTTTCATGCTTTGTGGTTGTTGGCATAAGTTGGCTTCACGACACAATGATTACTTCATAATTTTATCCTTATCAAGATGACACGATTCGTTTTTTAATGTCACACATTGAACTTCTCTTTTCATGGACAAGCTCGACGTTTTATGGTGCAAGCATTATTTAGGTTTCTGCGCTAGAAGTGTCTATTAAGAGGAGCATCACTTATATTACACGGAACTTAGTAACAATAACATAACATCAACCTACATTATCTACATAGGCGAGATGTGGTGTTATGAGTTGATCGAGTAGAGTGTGAACACTCTAGGGGAAATACAATGTGTGGTGGAGGCAAGTTGCAACTAGTCTCTCTCGTCCACCCCCAGAAGGGGTTGTTCCCTTTTCCCTTAAAATTTCTTTGCACTGTTTCACAAAGGAGAAGCAAGCTTCAAGCCCCTTCTCTAATTAGCAAGCGTGCCACTCTCATAGGACTTTATTTACACGTAATATGTTTGCGGTGACAAAGTGTAAAGGGACACGGATAACTCGGGATGTTATTTTTTTCAACATTATAGGGGAAGGCAACGCATGGTTAAAAGTAGAGTCAAATGGGGAAGCTCAATCTGGAGCTGCTATGTAGACCATCCACAAGGTCAGTAGTGAAAGTGTTAGATTATGCACCATGTCGAAGACTGCGCTCCGTATTATACCGATAGGACCTTCAAGTGCCAGAGGGAAAAAGTGTGAATTAACGAACGAGCGAGCGAGAGATGGGATGGAGTAAGTAAAGAAAAACAAAACAATGGAGAAAGGGGGGGGGGGGTTGGGGTAAAATGAATAAATATGTAAATAAACGAAACAAAAGAGATAAAAAGGATGAATGGTTTGAATTGGAATGGGTGGATAAATAGGTATAAATAAAATAAAATAAAATAAAAAATAAAGGGGAATAATTAAGTAATTAAAAAATTGCAGAAGGCGGGAGTGGATAAGGCTTGGCCCTCCTTTTTATAGCCTTTTTATTTTATTTAATTTTGTGGTGTTTTTTGTCTGCTTTCTCACGTGACTCATTTTCCATCCTCTTGTTTTGTCGTCAAGCGGTTTTTGGCATTATCCCCTCTTTTGTCCGCTTTCACACACGTGGCGCCCATTCCTCATTTATTATCAAATTTTGTTTTTATTTATTTCTCCAAAAAATAAAAACTTAAAAATGTTTTTGTAAAAAGACGGAGAAGGCCACACGCGCACAAAACTTTCTTTTGTTTGTTTGTTTCCTGGTGTCCGCGTTCACACTTGCGTGGTCCAGTCTTTCCTTTTGTCCGCCCGGTTTTTTGCTTTTGCTATTATTTTGTTTTTGTCTTCTTGTCCGAATTCACACTGGGGTCGGTGCCCACCCCCCCCCCCCCCCCCCCCCCCCTCTGCTATCTCTTTTCTCTAAACTTTTTTTTGTCTTCTTCTCCAAATTTCCACAACCCAACAAACACACACCCAAGTTTATGGCCACAACTTTAACATTAAACACATCGATCTCAATAAATAGTAGTAATAGTAGTAGTAGAAGTAATGTCAATAGCTCCATACACTCTCTTGTACACCCATTTTCCAACTTACTGTACATCTTGTTGATACTCACTCCCTCTTCTTTCTCTCTCTCTCTCTCTCTCTCTCTCTCTCTCTCTCTCTCTCTCTCTCTCTCTATCGCTCACTCGCTTTCCTTGCTGACTCTGCCCACACACGCTCGTTCCCCAGTGTTCGATCTTTGCCATGCCGCTTCTTGGCACTTTCCATGTTGGCGTTGCCACATTTTTTTTGTCGATCTACCAAATATTCCATCCCTCCCATGTAGATTCCATGTTGGCTCACGTGACAACTAAACTTTTGGTCAATCTAAAAACATATTTCATATATCATTTGATTCCATGAATGAATTGTTAACTTTGGGCCACTAAGGATGGTCGAGGTTCACTGAAAGACGATACAAAGTGTATATTTGTTGATATCACTTAAATCTGAATGAAATTGTGTGCATGGAAACAAACATCATCAAATTTGGACATGTTTTGATGTTATTTGCAATTGTCCATGCATGAAGTAGAAACTCAGGCCAAACGGGGAAACCGGCATGTTGAAAATGCATACAAAGTACCTACGGGCACAAATACATACAATGTTTACCAAATTTACAAGCATTTTCACATCGATTCATTTCATGCACAACCACAAAAGATGGGAAAATTGGAGGTAATTTGTCTTCAACACAAGTACTGGAATGTTCGATAAACTTGTTAAAAATATTGTCATTGGATTTAGACTCCCTCCACTTACAACCCAAGCTTCAATGGTATGGACAATAATGGACCACAAATAATTGGCAAGCATTGAGAATATTGCAAGAAGATTCGATAAAAAAATGAAGGCCTTTGCACTAGTAGGGGATACCTAAAAGACATTGCAACAACTTCAAATGAATTGGTATATCTATCTACCTCTCCCATAGAGAGGGGGGGGGGGGGGGGAGAGAGAGAGACACACACACACACACACACACACACACACACACACATGCGTGCGTGCTTGCGTGTGCTTGGCCGCATGCATACATAGATGGTATGTACATGTGTTTGCAAACGCACGCTGCATTCAACAACAGACACGATTTGCTAGAAAATAGTGCATGGATGTGTTTGTTTATGTTCGTATCTATATGTAGGCTCCTAGGTCACTCCGATAAGATTTAACTTACCGAAACAACCCATAGAAAGATATGAATAGAGAGAGAGAGAGAGAGGGAGAGGTTTCGGCGATAATCTTTGCCAAGTGTTCGGAGAGAAAAAAGCAAAAAGCAAAAAAACAAATGCAACTTACTGTGTTTTTTTCGTTTCTGAGCTTGACCGAAAGATTGGTTTTTTAATGAGTGGGATTGATCATTCATTCATCGGCACAACCACCACGAAGGATCAATGATGGTTCATCCATCTTCACCCCCCCCGCCCCAACCCAACAACAATGTCCAGATTGTGTTCACACGTGGGGTAGACTTTTGTCCGGACAAAAGAAGACACTGTCTCCCCTGTTTGTCGTCTTCTCTTGTTTTGTTATCCGTTTCGACTTCTCTCTCTCTCTCTCTCCTCTTTTTCCTCTGTTTTTCCTTTGTGCTTGTCTTTCTCTTTCTTTTCCTCGTGTTCCTTCTTCCTGTATGATCTGTTTCCATGGCTACCGAAGAAACTTCTTCTTCATCTGATTCCAAGGTAAAAATCTCCCCCCCTCTCCCTCTCCCTCTCCCCCTCTACTCTTAACAAATCTTTGCAAAGCTCTGTCCCGCCTTTTGTTATTTCTGACCGTGCTTCTCTCTAATCGGGGTGCCCTTGTGGATGGTGTTATGTATTAGCTACAATAAAGGATCTAGAAATTCTGTGTTTCTATATTATTTTTAACACGGTGTTGCAACCGGATTTACTTTAGGATCCATCCATCCCGTGGATCAGTCAGCCTTTTTGATCCTCTTATGTATATGTGTACATGGTGGAAAAATGTAATGTTTCTTTGATTTGTAGAGCTAGTGCCAAAAAATTAGGGTTTCTGTGACTGATAGATATGGTTGCAGTTTATTTAGATAGGAAAAGAACAATTAAACATTTTTTTCCGGTCTCTCGAGATGTAAATTTTGGTGCCCAAATTAGGGTTCCATAACTAATAGACATGGTGCCAAACATTTCGGGATTCTCTAGAAAAATAAGCCTCTTTTGGGTTCCCTCTATGTGTACTCTATGTATACATGGTATCAAAACTATGGATTTGAAATCTCCCCTGATATGTATAGGCTTCTGGAATATGTGGATAGGATCCCGGAATATCGTCTTGATATGTGAATTGTCTGTCAAGTCTAGAGTTTCTGAGTTAATGCTAGGAAATATGGATATTATTGTGCCAAAATTAGGGTTCTATTGCTAATGTAATCCAAAATATTATGTTGTGCCAAATTAGGGTCTATGTGGATTGAAAAAACAGACCTCTGTTTTCCTTATGACATGGTTATGGTGATTCTCAATGCTATTGGGGATGGCTTCATGACACCTGGAATTAAAGGCTTTAATGGAATTTTGACAAAAACATTCCAAGATTTTTCTTGGAAGTATTATTGAAAGTAAAGAAGCTGAAAATGTTACGGGAATTGGCAGACATTTTGCTATATTTTTTCTGGGTTTCAATGCGATGCAACATTTCGGATGATTAGCCATCTCTTTCTGTACTTTCTATACATTTTCTTAGGGCTTGGTGAGATAGAAAATAATAATAATTTGCCGAAGAGCGAGTAATTGGGGGTTCCTTAACATGCCTTTTTTCTTTGGTCTTTTGTACTTGGAAAGTTGGATTTGCTTGATGTGGCTTCATTCTTCTTACAAGGCAAGATCATCTGTCTTTCCGATTTGTATGTAGGGTGTTGTTCCCCTTACCACATGGGTGCTCATCTCCAACTTCAAGGTAGCATACAATCTTCTCCGGAGGCCGGACGGGTCCTTCAATCGCCACCTGGCAGAGTTCCTCGACCGGAAGGTTCCGGCCAATGCCACTCCCGTCGATGGCGTTGCCAGTGTCGATGTCATAATCGACCGAGGCACGGGACTATGGGGAAGGATCTTCTGGTCTTTAGAACCGCCTTCCACACAAGAGAATGTGCAAAGAAGTAGTAGCGATCCCAAGCCTTTGCTTCTATATTTCCATGGGGGAAGCTTTGTGCACTCGTCGGCCAATAGCGCGATCTACGACGCGATGTGCCGGAGATTGGCGCATCTGTGTGGTTGCGTGGTGTTATCTGTAAACTTCCGGAGGGCTCCGGAGCATCGGTACCCTGTGCCTTATATGGATGGTGTAGCTTGTGTCCGGTGGGCAAAAAGTGTGGTCGGGAGGCAATACTTACACCAATTGGATTGTAACCCCGACCGATGCTTCCTCGCGGGAGACAGCTCGGGAGGGAATATAGCACACCATGTGGCCCTCATGGCCACCCATGTCGGCATCCATCTCTCGGGGACGGTGCTTCTCATGCCTATGTTTGGCGGAGAAGAAAGAACCCCTGCCGAAAGGCTGCTGGATGGCAAATACTTTGTTACCATGAAAGATAGAGACTGGTATTGGAGAGCTTTTCTACCCGTAGGAGCCGATAGAGAGCATCCCGCGTGTAATCCGTTCTCCGCAGCTGCACCCTCATTAGCCGATGTGAATATTCCCCCGTGTCTTGTTGTTGTCGGGGGCTTTGATATTCTTCAAGACTGGCAATTCAAGTTCGTACACTCGATGGAAAAGGCAGGCAAACCCATACGGCTTTTGTTCTTGGAGCAAGCCACGATGGGCTTCTTCTTGCTTCCCAATACGGAGCTCTTCTATACCCTTGTTGAGAACCTCGTGAAGTTCCTTCATGAATTGTGAAGCCATTCGGGGAGGCGGGGTATGGCTTATCACATGATTTTCATATACTCTGCTGGTAAGAGCGAGGAAAAATATGTATTACTCATTTGGGCTCTTTGCCCCCCTCTTTTCCCCCTTTTTTCTTGTTATTTTTCCTTCAAAAAAGAAATGTTTCATAGTGCTTGCACACAACAACCTCACAACATTGTATACTCAAGGGCAGCTTTTACCCATCCACTTGGCTTTAAGGCTACACAAGTGGGTCTGTAAAGGGTTGCCGTAATTCGGGTTTAATTTTCTGACCCACCACATCTCTCTCTCTCTCTCTCTCTCTGTGATTCAAGCCTTGTACTGGGCTTATACCTTGGATGTGCCTTGCCAAAGAATGGTGCCGACCATCTCAAAAGTGTTTAAAATATCATGTATATTTGGAAATTGGAAGAAGAAATTTCAAGGATTCTTGTTGTTCAATATTGTGTTAGGCTCTACATGGTATTTTATTTCTTAATTGACCACTTTTGATGGTGTTTTTTCTCTTTAGAGTTACGAAGTGTTGCTTTTATTTGTCTTGTCGTTACGTGGAAACTTAGAAGTGAGGAATCGCTTGCAAGAGAGATTGATATGGTGTTTGTGATTGGGTTGTAGGAAAACCATGTTTTGTCGAGACAATCTCATTGAGATCGGTGCATAATCTTTTTGCTGGAAATAATCCATTCAAAGAGTCTATAATAGTAATGCTTTTTTAGTTGGATTAGTCCCAACAAAGACATGATAAAAGTGTGTAGTCTATGCCGTAGAAGGGACTAGTGTTAGAAGTGAATATTTTGGTTTTCCAAGATTGGCTCATTGGACTCATGAGTCATGACATGTTATTGATGCTAGCAAAGCATTATTATACACTAGGACAATAGTGTTATATAATATAAATGGTTTTTTTGGTTCGTTGTAAATGGACTATGAGTCATTTGAGATATGCAATGAAGGGACTAGAACTACCATTGGTTCTCCATTGCAAACACTTTATTATGAAAAGATGAAAGTGTGGCAATTGACGTGAATGGTTATGGAAGTGACGCAATGCAAAAAGTGCATGGTTATACACTTTATCGAGTGAAATCATACTATAAATGGTATGGTACTAGCTGGAGCCAGAGATTTGAGACATGCATAGGAAGCAAGAGTACTTAAAATTTTAAGTTGCATAATTTGATCAAAAGGTGGAAAGAATTTGTAGTAACAAATACATCAATATTGTGTAATGATAGGAAAAGCATCATAAGGAGCTTAGTACTAGAAGTAGACAAGTTGCTTTGAAATGTGTACAATGTCTAGTCCAAGTGAACACTATAGATAAGGGTTGCTTTGAATATAAAAAGACCTCGAACAAATGTGGCTAGAAGACTTTGAATGGTTTTTTGTTTTTAATTCTACTCCTTGGGGATAAAATTATCTCGTTAAACTTTATCCCTTTAACACAATGCTCATTACATCCAAGGCATGATGCATAATTTTCATAGGATGAACATTGAGCAATAATAAAATAACTATATTGTTGTGTATATGTGAAACTGTTGAGAAAACTACTTTTGATTATTATTTTTTCATTTTAATAATTTCAATTGCAAGGTTCTTTGGTTGAAGTACATTTGTAGTTTGAGGAGAAGGTTCTCCAATGTTATAACTCCTCTTTGAGCCAATGTTTGTTCAATGTGGCGTTTTCTAGGATACTATTTCAAAGACACACATTGTTGATTCAATGGAAAGTAAAGTCAATCCAATACTCATTTGGCTCCACAATGTTTCTAAATCTTTTGTTTGTTTCTATCTTTTTGCGAGGATCTCAAATCTTTATTTTGCAAGCTAAACATCAAAATCTCGCGATTTTTTCCAAAGACTAGTTGGGGATCAGAATTCATTCCTCCTCATCAAGCATTGAATATGTTTAGTTTTTGGATCTTCTATTTGTTAGCATTCATATGAAAAACTTGAATACGTTAGGTAATAGCCAATGCACGGATTTAATGTTTGATCCCTCAAAACTTTGAGACAAGTTGTAAACTTATCTTTTTTTTATGCCCATGCAGATTTGAAACGTTATTATTGGCCACAAAAAATTTGGGGTCGGGAAGTTTCAAGTATAGATTCCAAACGTATCTTCATGGACCTCTAAAAAGGCAATAAACATTACAAGAACATGGCTCAAACTTTTAAGAACATATGGGTTATCAATGGCTTATACCATTCCTCAACATACGATTTCATATTGTTTGTTTCATTCACTAATCTCACATCTTACAATTTCTTAGCAATAATCAACTTAGCCGTTTAAGATATGAGTTGGGTATGGGGAATCACAAAAGCAATTCAAGATATGCAATTGAAAACATGTTGCATTTCTTCAACCACAAAGTAATGCTACGTACATTAGCAATAGCGCATATTGCTCTGACATATGCTACAACCTACAATTGACACGTTCTATCTATTATTGATATTGTATCAATTCTAGGTAAAATTTATATTGACTATGAGCATTTATCTTTTTGCATGCTTGTTTTCAACCAACAAAGAATGTGCGTGCTTTTACAATTGATATGCAAGATGGAAAATGATGTTACACAATGCATAATTTAGAAATTATCGTCCACTATTTAGAAATTGGCACTTACAATCTTGGATTCTTTAATTTAACAATCACTTCACCAAAAACATACACAAAGCACAACATGACACATTACGTGGCACAATCAAGATGTGCATTCAATAATGCCCCATGATGAAATGACTTCAATTACTAAATAAAATTAGACGAGATAGATTAACCAATAGAACATTTGGAACACTTTGCGTAGGTAATCCACATTTGTTGTATCTTTCCTTATCCTTGTTTATGCATAAACAATGTAAACTTTGGGACACCTTGCATAGGTAATCCAAATTTGTTGTATCTTTCCTTGTCCTTGTTTATGCATAAACTTAATTGGTATGATTTTTTGTGTCCATGTCATGGACTATTGGAAGACAATCTAACTGCAAGTGAATACATTTTCTGGCAAAGATAGAGCTCGTATTGGGAAGAATTTGCAAAGGTTTATGATGTATGATTTATCTTCAATGTTAACATAATTCTCTGCAAATTTTCAGATTTCCTTTAAACACGAGAGATGTCATGTACCATGGAATTCAATTCATAATGTTACCCTATCACCCAAACCTTGGATTAGGCAATTGTCATAACTTCTTGACATGTACTTGTGCATCTTACTCATCATAATGGTTGACAAGGCTAAATTTTGCATCACCACTTGTAGGATTATAGCCATGAAAATTTTCTTGCAAGGTTTACAATCAAGTTGCGTTGAAGCTATGGACGGTTGACATTGAACCAATACCATTTCCATTATCATCTCATGCTCATAGGCAACTCTTTGTCATAGTTGTGTTAGACACACTCTATGCCAAGTTCTTATAGTGACGCTTCATTTATTGTCATTGCATAGACGACACAATCTAGCAGCTTTGCTTTGCTTTGCAACAACTATCCAATGTTGAAGACCCTTATGCATGGGCCGCGTGCGAGGAAGAAGATAGGATGTCTTTACGAGGCGATGGATGCAATGTCAACAACCTCTATTTACTGAAGGTTGTGACACCACATATGCATGTGTAAATTTGGCATACCACAAATGGTGAGGATTTTTTGGTTCCTACCCGCTCGACTGAAAGGTCAAATGTGGCAATGGTGGCCAACTATAGAAGAATAACATGTCAAAATGATGGACATGGCCGCCATACACATAGACATATACATATACATATACAAATAGAACATGTAAAGAATCGGGTATGATTCTTGTGTAGCGGAAGAGATATGTGTTATGTGTTTGTCTGAGAGGAAAGAGAGAAGAGAAGAGAAACACAAGATAGATTAGATAGAATGGGAACACAATTAAGTACTGAATAAGAAGATGTATATTCACAAGCAAAGTAAGAGATACAAAAAATGTAGCATTACAAGGAGTCACAACCGACTTAGTATGAAGTAGGAGAAGGGTGCTTTACATAAGGCCACCCTCTCTCTTCATTAACTCACTACAACAACAACTCTCTCTTGGGGAATGTGAAGACTCATAGTCATGGGGAATATGTAACTCATTAGTTATGTGTAATAGAATATGATTCTATGACACATTGTTAATGTGTAGAGAGTAATGGTGTGACTCTTGACCTTTGAGTAATCATAGATTTTCAAAAGGTGTGTTCACACGATGCACTATGTTGAGCTTGATTCTCAACACGCCCCCTCAAGCTCAACTCGGGTCGGTTCCTTTCGGTTGATGTCCGTTTCAGTTGGTATCCGGTTTGGACAATCTCTGGTGTTCGCTTCAGCTTGTACACGGTTAAGACGGTATGCGGTTCTCTCTTGTACTCCCCCTCAAGCTTGACAAGTCAGGGATCGTCAATCCAAGGTCTAACATGCATTGTCGAAGCTTGTCGGCTCCTAGGGCTTTGGTGAAGTTGTCGGTTGTCTGAAGATTCGTGTTGATGTGTTGACGATCGACATCTCCGACCTGAACGTTGTCGTAGTGTATTTCGTACACTATGTGAAAATAATATAAAATAATCGATTGAATAAATATGAAGAAAAAAGAAGAAAAAAGAAGAAAATATCAAAATAAGCATTACATGCATAGGGCAAGATTTGAACCTTGCACCTCCATGTTAATAATGTAATGTCTTACCGTTGCACTAGCATTTCATTAGTGTTAAAAAGTAGATGTTCCACATATACAGCTTAGTTCACCTAGGATAAACTTTAGTTAAAAGAAAAGGCATGCTAAAAGAAAAGGCTACGCATGCACATCTAGCGTGCATGAACACTATAGTTGATAAAAAAAAACGCACAAGTTAGAAAAAGCATGATCACTTTAGATAAAGCATATAGTCTATCTATGGGAAAAGCATGGAGTCTATGGTTAGAGAAGAAAAAGCATGGATTGCTAAGACTCCCTCATCACTACATAAGGATATAGCAATACTTGGAATGGGGGGGGGGTGTGAAATACTTGGAAATTGGATATATTTCCGAAAACACCAACCAATTAATATAATCGTGGGATTCACAAAAATAATATAATCTGTACTTGTGGGATTCGCAAGTTTATAATAATCTATTCATAATTAAAATCGTCTCAAATTCTTCCTCTTCCTAGTCCAAAACCCCAGCGGTTCCCACCCGACTCACGCAAACGATCTGGCGCCAAAAGGCACGACAACGTGCTCTCGAATGAAGTGATAGTGCACTTCAATATGCTTTGTGCGTGCGTGGAACACTGGGTTCCGAGCCAGATGGATACTGCTCATGTTGTCACAGTAAAGGGGAGTCGAATCCTTGATGGGAACGCTTAGATCCTTCAAAATCCTCTTGAGCCATACGGCTTCACATGCAGCCACGAATGCGCCCTTGTATTCGGCCTTCATACTCGAAAGAGCGACGGTCGATTACTTCTTGCTACTCCATGAAATCGCTCCGCTGCCAAGGGAGAAGACAACACCAGAGGTTGATCATCAATCGACTTTGTAGCCTGCCCAGTCGACATCTGTGTACCCTTCGAGTCGAATTGGTGTCGCCAATTTGTAGAGAATGTCGTAATCCATTGTGCCGCTCACGTATCATAATACTCGCTTAGCATAATCAAAATGGCTATCTCGCGGAGTTCGCATGAATTGGCTAAGGAGTCTGATTGGATAGCTAAGGTCGGGTCGAGTGATCGTGAGATAGATGAGGTTCTCGATTAGTTGACGATATTGAGTCGGCTTGCACTCGTTTGCATCAGAATTGACATCTAGTTTGAGGTTTTGATTGAGGGGGGTTGCCACAGATTTACACTCAGCCATCCCGAACTTGTATAACAAGTAAAGGATGTAGTGTCGTTGAGAGATCATAATGCCGACCGGAATCTGAATTACTTCGATTCCAAGGAAGTAATGGAGCTCCTTCATGTTCGTCATCTCGAATTTTTCGGAGAGGAGGGACTTGACCTTGTTGATGTCGACTAAATGCTCACCTCCAATAACCAGATCATCCACACATAGAATGATGACAATCGGGCTTTTAGAGTCGTTTTGTACGTTGTCGTGTGGTTCTTCACACACAATATGAAAACTAGTAAAATAATTATTTAATATTAGCTTAATGGGTTAATATGGAAAGATTGATGTCTTCAAGAACTTCCGAACACATTTTACGACACATCAAACATACAACTAAGTATCAAGTTATGTAAGTATAAAGTTTGAGAAGATTTAGAAAACAAAACTAGGAGATGATATCCCACATAGACAGGACAACAATGGATCCCACAATATATAAGGAAAGCCAAAACATATTACTCATAGATTGACCCATGTGTGATATGCATGGTATTTGACATCCGCAATATTCGTAATATTCGAGAATATAAAATTGCTCCAATAATATTATAAAACCATTCGTTTATGGAAGATAAATTTACATAATAAAAAGTATTCAAATCACTTAAAAAAAAAAGGAAAAATCACCAATTAATAGAAAACTGGAAGGTCTTCAAAATCACACTAACATAAGAAAGAAAAGTTTTAATTAAAGCGATTATGAGCCGTTATATTCTAATTTCTAAGTTCTAGGTTCTAACTTCTAAGTAATGCTTCGAGATTTAAGAGTCTATGCACTATCACATTCATCATCCGTATCTTCAAGCTAATCCCTAATGTCCTTATGAGCTTCATTTTCATCAATAGCCTGATTTTGCATTCTCAAAAGTCTCTCATCATCTTCTTCTTTGTTGATCATATCTAATGTTGCTTCAATTAGGCATAATCCCCTTTCCTTTATTCTTCTAATGAGACAATGATTTGTATGTATATAAACCAATTTCTCAACATGAGCACGAGTCAATCTATTTCTTTTTTTTTGTATGTATCGATGAGAATGTACTCCAATTTCTTTCACAAGAAGATGCACATGAACCTTGAGAAAGCACACGAATTGCAAGCCTTTTTAAGTTTGGAGTGCTTGCTCCAAATGTTTCCCACCACTTTTATCACCATTAGTATACCGCATAATAGTTTCCATCCAACTTGTATTCAGCTTCTCATCAATATCTTGAATTTTTTCTCTCCAAATTGGATGCAAAATAAAGCAGTTGCATGCAATGGTGAATGTAACATTATCCATCTTTGCATACATATTCCCCGAATTTCATTAAGCAATAAACGATCTACATCTTCAATGTGGTTTATTTCTTTTATCATACGATGAGTACATTCATAAATTAAACCCATGGTTGTACCTTCTCTATCTGCCAATCTAAGAACTTTTAGGATAGGCTTGCATATCTTTACGATCTTCTTTATATTTGCCCAAAAAGAAGCATCAAGTATAATTGAAACTATTTCTTCTCCTAGTTGTGTTTTTGATCCTTTCCATTGACACCATTGTTCACTAACCACCATTCTTCTTAATCCACCTTTGACTCTGTCATCCAATAAGTTTGACAACATGATAAAACTATAGGCAAATCTAGTAGTGGAAGGCTTTAACAATTCTTTCTCACTAAACTTACGAAACATTGCCAAAGAATATTGTTTTCGTGTAATAAACACGATTACCTTTGTAGCTAATTTCAAAACATCATGAACCCAAGCACATTTTCCAATATCTTCAAACAACAAATCGATGTAATGACATGTGCATCTGGTAAAAAAGATCATGGGCCACTCTTTATTTATCATCCTCCCAGCTACTACACAATTAGTTGCATTGTCCATACAAACTTGCACAACATTTGATGGGCCAATATCAAGAATAACATCCTTTAAAATCTTAAAGATATACTCTCCCGATTTATATTCTCCACTAGTGTCAACTGATTTCAGAAACACAGTGCCATACGCAGAAGTAGCCATGACATTAATTATTGGTCTATTCTTGGTATCTGACCAACCATCGCTCACAACAATGCATCCAATAGTTTTCCATTTTTCTCTAATTTGCATAATCTCATTTTCAACATATTTCACCTCTTCATTCAAGTGCCTTTTGCGCAATTGATAAGGAGATGGTGGCTCATAAGACGGCCCAGCAAGTGCCACAACTTTTATTAATTCACGGAAATATGTACTTCCCACTTTTACATCCGGTATATCCTCTACAAAAAGAAACCTCTTGATTGCTTCATCAGCATTTTTATCAAGTTGCTTTTGCCATAACATCTTCAAAGGTTCAACATTGTCTACTTTCATCTTTTTACTTGTTGATGCATTACCAAACGATGATGAAGACATTTCATTGATAGATGTTGATTCCACATTCATATCAACATTTGTGCTACAATTTTCAACATTGCATTCCATTGATGACTCATCATTCATGTCAACATTTGCACAACCAGATACCATTTTTTGTACTTCAGCTTTTATAACAACATCAATTTGACGGCATTTGTCAACACCTAAACCTTTCAAGCCCAACAAGTGAGCTCTGATTTGAAAGGGGCCACCAACAAATACACGGTGACAATGATGTCATTGAACAACAAGCATACCCTTATCATGTTTTCTCAAAACGGCCACATGATTCCATTCGAAGCTCTTTTGTTTCACCATTTAGTAAATTAACCTTCAGCTGATCCTGAAAGAGATTAATTTGATACCTAAAAATGAATTAAAACCTTTCGTATCCAAAATCTTCATTAATCCTACCTCTAATTAAAATTTATTATGATTGCATAATCCTACAATGCTAGCATGAATAAATCACAGAGGATTGGACAACAATGAGATGAGAAGAGAGACTTAATGAGCTTTGCCAAAACCCTAATTTTTAGGGAAATTTTTTAAGAGACTTTTTGATCCAAAATCTTCATTAATCCGGCCTCTAATTAAAATCCAATTAAGTTTGGATGATCCTACAATGCCTCTAATTAAAATCTAATCTTATGATCATTGCATGAATAAATCATGGATTATTGGACAACTAAGAAGAGAGACTTATCGAGTTTTGCCCAAACCCTAATTTTCTTTATGAAATATATAGAAAGAGGTCTCAAATAGAATGCCTCCACAACCAATTTACTCGGGATACTATGACTAAATTATGCAACAAAATACACTATATTAAATGACCCAATTGATAAAAAAACCCATAGGCTATAGTATATTCATAATCCATGCAATTATTTTCAATATGTTTTCATCACCATAGCTCCTAACATCTTCATATTCCATGGAGTTATTTCCATACGATCCTGATTCCTCATCATTACCAAGCATAGGTGGGGAGAAATTCATTATCTAGACACAATTATCAAAAGCAAGATATGCAACGGGGATTGATCCGAAATTGAGGTAACTATATAATGACCACATTTGGGCCAAACAATGAAATCTGCCATATAACTTTGAAAAAGCACAAATATAAACCCTAAATCCTAAACCACACACACAAGCATCAAGAAATACTAGTCAAATTTGAGTAGCCAAGAGACATAAGAATTTAAATAGAAGATTATTTGAAAGGAGGTTGGGACGTCAAACGTCACAAAGTATGAGGAAATGTAGAAGAGAGACAGTCTTATCGAGTTTTGCCCGAGTTTTGCCCGAGTGTATGTCTTACGCAGGAGGAGGAAAGGACGGAGTCGAACCCTAAATTTCGAGGAGCCGATGTTTGATGTTGTTCCCTGTTGATTGTTGATTGCTATTCCCTGCAGAGCTCTTCTCTATTCGCTACTCGTCGAATGCATTTTTTTTTAAAAAAAAATAGGGAAAAAAAGGGGGAAAAAAAGTTAACGAATATTGGAAGAAATATTCTTATACGTATTCGTTGGTATTCGTGGGGGAGGCCCCACGAGTGCGAATATCTCAATCTATGGTATTACTTTATGTCTATGTGTGGAGCACAGAATGTTTAAGGTGACTTGAGTTGAATTGTGTGGATAAGTGGATTTAATGATTTTGGGTCGTGGCTAGATTGGCCACGGTGCACGGTCACGAGCACGGTTCGGATGTTTCAGACGGCGCACGGTCACGTGCACATGCACGGTTCGGACGAACGAACGAACGCGTGCGCACACGTGCGCGTGGACATTTCGGACCAACCCACATCTTGGCAGATCAATTGTGGGTGCACCATTTGGAAGGGACGCACGGCTCAATCGCGAGATGTGTGCACGGCTTGGTGGGTCGGTTGGGACGCAAGTACGAATCATGCACGGGCTGAACTTTATGTTGGGTCATGTGGCCAAATTTGCGGGTGCACGGTTCAGAAGGGACGCACGGCTCAATCGCAAGATGTGTGCACGGCTTGGTGGGTCGGTCATGATGCACAACTCGGGTCAGTAGGGACGCAAGTACGAATCATGCACGGGTTGAACTTTATGTTGGGTCATGTGGCCGAATTATACGGACGGTCGCATGCAACTAAAAGTAAAAGGCATGCAACTAAAAATGGAAGCAACTAAAAGTAGAGGCCATACAACTAAAAGTGGGCATGCAAAGTAAAGTTGGGGGCTATGATCAACGAGGAACTGGCTTGGCGGCTCAATCGTGGGTGCACGGTTCGGAAAGGACGCACGACTGTGGTCGGGACGATTCACGGGTTGGTCGGGACGCAAGTATGAATCATGCACAGGCTGAACTTTATGTTGGATCATGTGGCTGAATTCTATGGACGGTCGCATGCAACTAAAAACCATGCAATTAAAAAGGGAAGCAACTAAAAGTAGAGGCCATGCAACTAAAAGTGGGCATGCAAAGTAAAGTTGGGGGCTATGATCAACGAGGAACTCCGTATATGTTCCATTTTTTTTCCTCTAGTTTTTTTCTCTCTCTTCTTCTCTCTCCCATTCCTTGGGGGAAAAATAATATCTCATATTGATATCGGACCACTCCTTACATGGTTGTTGGCTCCTTTCTTTCAAGAATGATCTTTCATATTCATATCCAATCCATTGTAACATGATTCTAGAATTATAAAGAATCTATTTTCTTTTGCAAGAAACAAACGTTTTCTCCCACCTATGTCTTATGTTTAAATCTTGCTTGTGTTGTACGAGTGAGCAATAATTCCTTCCGATCCATAATCCTGGCGGTTCCGCCTCACAATCCGCTCATAGTGACGGATTTTCACGACAACGTAGAGGGAGTTGTCGGATTTCGACATTCGAAAGCCGATTTGATGAAGATATTGCATTATCTTCGAATGCCAAGCAAGCGGTGCTTGCTTAAGGCCGTAGAGAGGCTTCTTGAGTTAACATACGACATTCAGGTGAATGCTGGATTCGAATTCGGATGGTTGTACCATGTACACCTCCTCTTCTAATTTGCCTTGAAGAAAGGCGTTCTTTACGTCCATCTGATGGAGGTGCCACCCTTTCGCCGCTGCGAGTGCATTTACGGTCCGCACAGTCGTCATCTTTGCCACCACGGCAAATGTCTCTTTGTAGTCGACTCCCTGTGTTTGTGCGTATCCTTTCGCTACGAGTCGAGCTTTGTAGCGGTTTATGGAGCTATCGGTGTAATACTTCACCTTGTAGATCCATCTACTGCCGATCGCCTTCTTGTGTGGTGAGTGGGGGACAAGATCCCATGTCTTGTTTTTTGAGAGTGCTTGCATCTCCTCATTCATCGCTTCAACCCATCTGGGGCCCTTCGTGGCTTCGGAAAACGTTTCCGGCTCCCGTACTGCTGTTACCTTCATCATAAAGGTGTAATGGTACGCCATATAGTCATCGTAGCCGAATCGGCTTATCGGGTTCTTTTCTCGGGTGGATCAGCGTAGCTTCTCGTTCGCAGAGACTAATGCTTTCTTCACTCCATTTGTGCGGATGTCAAGGCCTTCAAAGGCATTTTTGCCTTACCTTTGTCCATCTTCGGACTAGGCCGAGATGTTCTTTGGTCGCTTGGGGGCTCTTGTGGCCCACTAAGCCTTGTTGTAATCGGGCTTTCTTCGAACATGTGTTCGAGTCGATCTCCATCTTCTATCTCTTGTTTGACGTATTCTTGGTCGACTGAAAATGGTTCGGGAGGATTCGGCTCGGCTTCATACCATGATGCCGATTCGTCAAAGACTACATCTCGGCTTATACGACCCTTCTGAGTAGAGGGGTTATAGCACTTGTACCCCTTTTGCTCCAGGAGTATCCCACGAGGATACACTTCTCCGACTTCGGGTCGAGCTTTTGTCGCTTCTGGTCGGGGATGTGCACGTATGCAATGGAGCCAAATATCTGAACATGTGATAGGTCTGGTCCGGCTTCTTTTCGAAAAACTTTTCATGCGGGGTAACCTCATGCATGCCGGATGTTGTACACTGATTCATTAGGTAGACGGTTGTGTTCGCAGCTTCTGCCTAGTCCGACTTCGACAGGTGCTTTTCGTTCATCATGGCCCATGCTACTTCGAGGATCTGGTGATTTTTTCATTCGGCCACTCCGTTATGTTGTGGCATATGTTGACACGAAAACTCTCGTCGAATTCCTTCTTTTCGGAAAACCGCCGAAAATTTGTTGGAGAAGTACCCTTTTCCTCCATTTGACCGAAGACATCGTACACGTTGGCCCGTTTCCTTTTCAACTCCGCTCTTGAAATTTTGGAAGTGTCTGAACACTTCGCTCTTTTGCCGTATGGCATAGCTCCAGGTGTGCCTAGAGAAGTCGTCAATGAAGGTCACGTAGTATCAGAATTCGCCGAATGTCGCGGTTTGAGCCGACCCCCATACATCAGAATGAATTACGTCGAGTACGCCTTTGCTCACGTTCCTCTCTTTCGGAAATGGGTGCCGATATTGCTTGCCGAATTGGCAAGCAGCACACACGCCTTCAATCTCTTTCTCTTTGAATGTCGAGAGCCCGATGACAACTCCTTTCGATTGCATCACCTTAAGCTTTTGAAAGTTGATATGGCCAATCTGTGCCATAACTCTATGTCGGAGTCGGCTTTCATGCCTTTTGCGAACATGGCCAATTTCATCTCGTTGAGAATGAACATTCGGCCCTCTCTTCGTCCACGAGCGATGAGTCGACCCTCTTTTTCCATGAAGCAACCCACCTTGATCAAATCGTACTTGCATCCCTTGCTCAACAATTTGGCTGACAAAGACCAAATTCTTTGTAATGGTTGGTACATGCCAGACATTCTTAATAAAAGTTTGGTTATCTTCTTTGCCGAATGGGACATTACCGATGTGTGGAATCAGATGCATGGTGTCGTCTCCGGTATCGTCATAGTCGGGTCGGTCCGGCTCTCGAAGTTCTCAAAACCATTCTTGATGAGACATCATATGGTTCAAGGCACCGGAGTCGACAAACCATACGTCTTCGGACTAGATGCGCTATTCGAAGTGGAAGCCGACATAGAATTTGCTCTATGTCTCATCACGAACATTCTGCCACGGTTGTCATAGTCGGAGTTGGCGAGTTGTCGGCTAGTGGAAGCCGACTCGCACATCTTCTTATGACACTCTTCTTCGTGGTGGCCGATTTTGCTGCAATATCCGCGTTTGATCGAGTTTTATCTGCCCGGACCGGAATGGAAGCTCCCCCTTATTCCGAAGGTTCCTCGATGGCTTCCGTCTTGTTGTCGAAATTGCGAGTTGTTTTCATAAGTCGGGCCTCGTCTGCCTCGTCCTTGGCCGAATCGGCCTCTTGCTCGGTCGTGTCCTCTTCCTCCATTCGAATGCGTGTACAGCATGTGGCCTTCCAAGGCATTGCTCCTTGTTTGATCACGGTTTTCTTCAACCAACAACATGGATTGAAGATTGAAGAAAGATGGAGGATTGTCTCGTGCTAGTACGACGGTCCTCATCGCACCGAACCGTGGTGCAAGGCCGTTGAGGCATATTTGCATCATTTCATCATCCTCCACATTGACGCTTATCGAGCCGAGTGCATCACAAAGGTCCTTCATCTCAAGGTGTGGCTTGTGATGGACATATCCCTTTGTTAGATATTATTCAACTCTTGGCGGAGTTGAAGCTTTCTCGCGGTTATGTTGGCGGCGAAAATCTTTTGTAGATTCTCCCACGCTTCCTTCCGCGTCTCGACTTCTCGAATGTAGCCAAGCATGTGGTTGTGAACACATGTCACCAAGCAATACATTACTCGAGTCGCCGCTTGCTCCCATGTTGAGTAGTCGGCGTCCTTCAGGTCGGGTCAATTTTCTTGTGCTCCATTGATGTAGCACCAATAGCCTTCGCTGACAAGGTATTGGTGCATCTTCTACTCCCAAGATGCAAAGTTGTTTCGGTCCAACTTCTCACTAGGGAGAGCGCTCCCCATTTGAGTATTCATTGTCAATGAACATTGGTGTAGAACTGCTTTGATACAATGTAAAGAATCGAGTATGATTCTTGTGTAGCGAAAAATATGTGTGTTATGTGTATGTTTGAGAGGAAAGAGAGAAGAGAAGAGAAACACAAGATAGATTAGATAGAATGGGAACACAATTAAGTACTCAAGAAGAAGATGTATATTCACAAGTAAAGTAAGAGATACAAAAAATGTAGCATTACAAGGAGTCACAACCGACTTAGTATGAAGTAGGAGAAGGGTGCTTTATATAAGGCCACCCTCTCTCTTCATTAACTCACTACAACAACAACTCTCTCTTGGGGAATGTGAAGACTCATAGTCGTGGGGAATATGTAACTCATTAGTTATGTGTAATAGAATATGATTCTATGACACATAGTTAATATGTAGAGAGTAGTGGTGTGACTCTTGACCTTTGAGTAATCATAGATTCTCAAAAGGTGTGTTCACATATGGCACTATGTTGAGCTTGATTCTCAACAGAACATAATAAACGTGTTCGTGCAAGCGAACATGTTTGGAAACGATCACGTTTGAAAAGGAAAAAATGTGATGCTTTTTCTTTTCTTTTCTTGTTATTACAATTAGCTCACCCTAGTGGTAAGTTGTTATGTTATTGTTGTCTATGTCTTGGGTTTGATTCCCATTTTTCTCATCTCGCTCTCGTTAGTGTCATGTCATAACTAAATTTTATGCTAGTGTCATCTTCCTAGTGGCATGTTGTTATGCTATTGTTGTCTATGTCTTGGATTCAATTCCCAATTTTCTCATCGGTCTCTCATTAGTGTCATGTCATAGCAAAATTGTTTTTTAGTATGATTTTCCTTTTATTTTTATTTTTTGTTATTAAAAATTAGCTCACCCTAGTGGTAAGTGGTTATGCTATTATTGCATGTCTTGGGTTCGACCTCGATTTTTCTCATCTCGTTTGTGTCATGTTATAACAAAATGTTATGTTAGTGTTATGTTCTTTTTCTTTCTTTCTTTGTTACTAGAAATTAGCTCACGCTAGTGGTAAGTTGTTATGCTATTTCTTTGTTATTAGAAATTAGCTCATCCTAGAGGTAAGTTGTTATGCTACTTTTGCCTATGTCTTGGGTTCCATTCCTAATTTTCTCATCTCTCTCTCTCGTTAGTGTCATGTTATAGCAAAATTTTATGTTGGTGTCATGTTTTCTTTATCTTCTCAAATATACATTTTATGAGTTTTTGAACGTTTGATTATAATTTATAATGACATATTTTGATTCAATCTCTATAGTTCATACTCCTTTTTTTGTAAAGTTCTAAAGTGACAAAATTGATACCTTCACTAGTTGCGAGATGAGAACATTGATAATTGCCGAATGAGCTCATCATCAAATTATACAATTATGTCTTTGAACTATTTGATTTTTATGCTGCTGCTTTCTAATGTTTAGTAGTTAGGTAATTCCTAAGTTTTGAATTTTGAATTGTGTTGCCATTTGATTCAATCAATATATAATATACACTATAGTCATTTTTTGAAATTTCAAAATTTTTTTTTTCCAACTTTGAGATGATTTACCATACACGTTTGATTTAATCATTCTATCATCTATGCATATACATATACATAAACATTTATAAAAGATATCCATTCATTAGTGTAAGCAATTTATAAAAACTATAGAGACACTAATGGAAGTAGGCGAACACTTCCATAGTTAGTGTGAAAACCATGGTCCATAGATTTGACATTATAATGGAAAATAGAGAGGACAAGCAAAATCCAAACCACCATGTTGTTGGGAAAACCAGGTCCCTCCTGATGGGACATGCCGAATCGATGACTAAACTTTGTCGAGGTCGAAACTGAAAATTGATTTCGTGACCAATTCGAGAGGCTATAATTGTAAATAGTCTAAAGGTGCCCCTATGGGCTATGTATGTAAATAACCAAAAAGTTGTTTTAGTATAAAAACAACTAGGGGAAACTTTAAGTGTTGTGATTGATCATTGTAGTAAGAGTGGTTGTATAGAGACACAAAAGGTATTTTGCCTATGTAACTGTGTAAGAGAGAGTGTAAGAGTTAGTAACTCTATAGCCGTCAGTTAGACGAAGAAGAACTCAAGGTTGTTGCCTCCGAGTTTCTTATTGTACTTCTCCTCTATCATAGTGATTCTGTTTCTCGGGCTTCGTGGACCCCCGTCGTTTTTCCTAGTTCGGGTTTTCCAAGTAAAAGATATTGTTTCTCTGTATTTCATTTTTCTGTCTGTGTACTGTCTATCGAGATACTTTGCACCCAGACATTCGAAGCAGAACCGGTTGTGGCCGGTCATGATCCTAACACATGCCTCAAGTGAATACCGATAGGGGAAAGTAGATAACAAATATTCTAAGGTGGTGTTGCCATACCAGTTGAGACTCAATGTAACCCCATCAACAATGTTTCCGAGTTTCCACTTGCAAATGACAACTAACACAACTAGAGGATACACCCATATTATGCATCCATGTGCCAACTGACAAGGCTCGATGCACAAGTAACCATTGTACATGAAGTATTTGTCATTATTCTTTTCTTGCCCATTGGTTAACCCAAAACTTAGGAAGAAACTTCGGTGTAATACCCTGCTGACTCCAATATTAAAATGCAATTGGGATAACACATCTAGTCTGTCCCACAGAAACATGGGTTGCCCACCTAGTAGAGAATACTAGAGAAAATAAAAGTTGTTACGAGTAAATGGATTTGTCCACTAATAATCAACTGGGTCTCTCCATGCTAATCGGAACAAAGGTTGTCTACCCAACACTTATAACTTCCAATGTGACCTTATGGCCTCTATCGATGGGTCAATATACCATTTGCGAACAACATAGCCTTTGACCCTTATCTTGTGTTCCAATATACACATACACATACACATGCACATACACATACACATACACATACACATACACATACACATACACATACACATACACATACACATACACATACACATACACATACACATACACATACACATACACATACACATACACATACACATACACATACACATACACATACACATACACATACACATACACACATAGACATAGACATAGACATAGACATAGACATAGACATAGACATAGACATAGACATAGACATAGTGTGTATGTGTATGTATGTATATATAAGAGACACTGCCATAGAAACTTAATCTTCTCTTTTTGCTTGCCTTCTCTGTGTCTTACTCTTCAAACCCTAAACCCCCCCCTCCCCTCCCCTCTACTTCCCCTCTCCGGCAGACAGCTCTCGGCTGCTTCTCTACACAGTAGCCGGCCATGGGGTAAGCTCTTTTTCTCTTCCTTTGATTCTTGTCCTTGTTGCAAAGTGTTAACAGGTCTGATTTTTCTTCGGATCTGGTGGATTCCTCGTTAATGTTTATCTGTCGATCTTCTTCCTGCACGTTTTAACATGTGTGTTCTTCGTCGTACTTCTTCCCATCTTCTTCGATTAGCAGTAGAGGAAGATGTTGCATCATCTCAGAAATATGTAATTTTGCATCAGGATTCACCTTGCCTTTCTGTCTGTTTTTCTTTTCAATGCTCCCTCTCCCCAAAAATTCCAGTTTGTCAAGCAACTGCTGGTATATGCAGCGTTTTGCCTTTAACATGGTTTTCGTATGTATGTCGGGCCTTCAATCTACGTCTGTCTTCGTCTTTATGCATAAACATACATAACATGAGGTTGCATTAGAGGTCTGATGCGCATTGTATCTCTTTGAGCTTCTGCGACATGGATGTTTTGCTGTGTATGTATTCGATTCAGGAAAACACGCGGTATGGGAGCTGGTCGAAAGTTGAAGACCCACAGGCGTGAGGAACGCTGGGCCGATAAGTCTTACAAGAAGAGAAACCTGGGAAATGAATGGAAGAAGCCATTTGCTGGTTCTTCTCATGCTAAAGGAATTGTTTTGGAGAAAATGTAAGTGGTTTCTTTTTACTTTTCTTCATGAATTGTCTTTGAAGTATGTATTCCACACGGATTTGTGTCGCTACATCCATCAAATTATTCCGTTTTGAGTGTTTTCTATTGTTGTTGTTTTACTTACAGTGGCATTGAAGCCAAACAGCCTAACTCTGCTATTCGTAAGTGCGCCCGGGTTCAACTTATCAAGAATGGGAAGAAGATTGCAGCTTTTGTTCCCAATGATGGATGCTTGAACTATATCGAAGAAAATGTAAGTGGAAACGGCGTCTTTTTGTGTGGATGGTTATGCTTTTTCCCTTTCAACCCTTCTGAAGAAAATGTATTCTCGTTTCTTTTGACAATACTGAAATATAAACGCAAGTAAAGATCAATGTCTCTGTTCTGAATTCTTGTTTCTTTTGACAATGCTGAAATATAAATGCAAGTAAAGGTCAAATCAATGCCTTTGTTCTGAATTCCTGTTTCTTCCAACTATATATATAAGAAAATGAGAGTAGGGAACACTGATTCATTCTTGTTTTCTAAATGTAACAAAGAAGTGTAAAATAGGAGACACCATCTTTCTTCTAATCTGAAAAGGAATATATATACCCAGAGCCTTTGTATTTGTTGTTCCACCATGTAGAGATGTGTTGTTTTAATATTTTGATCTCTACTCATTTTTTACTCACAGGATGAAGTGTTGATTGCTGGATTTGGTCGAAAAGGCCATGCTGTCGGCGATATTCCTGGAGTTAGGTTTAAAGTTGTGAAGGTTTCTGGAGTATCTCTTCTTGCTCTCTTCAAGGAGAAGAAAGAGAAGCCAAGGTCTTAAGTCTTCTGTTTTGCACGTCAAATTCAAATATATTATTTAGCTATGAACGGTTGTTTAGCTATTGTTTATGAGGAATTGTCATTGATTTCGAAGAACTTTTGAGACTTTTCAATGGATGGAACACTATCAGTACTTTCAAGTATATCGCATGAATGCCACTTTTCCTGATTTGTTAAACATCTCTGCACTGAGTTTTTGTTTCTATCAAACAGTATATTCCTTCCTCAAGGTTAGGTTACTGAAATTAACTGTTCATGTTGAAGTTTACTAGTTGGTGCTGAATACTGCTTTTTCTGATTTGTTAAACATCCGTGCACTGAGTTTTTGTTTCTATCAAACAGTATATTCCCTCCTCATCAAGGTTAAGTTAAAACAACATTAACGGTGCATGTTGAAGTTTAGTAGCTGCATTATCTATTCGGTTATAATGTGCATTATTGCTAGTTTTCTAATTTCATTCTATCATACATCTTAACCAGACCCTATTGATTAGTTTGCTAACAATTTGAAGGATAGGCTTACTGCAAAAACTAATTGCTGTTTGTTCTTTAATTGTCATGCTGTTATGTTTCTCTTTAGAAAGAGCAGTATGAATACCCTACATATGATAAAAACTGCAGCAATTGATTGCTGTTTACTGGAGGATAGGCTTACTGCAACAACTGAGTGCTGTTTGTTCTTTAATTGTCATGCCGTTTATGTTTCTCTTTAGAAAGGGTAGTATGAATACCCTACATATGATAAATACTGCAGCAATTGATTGCTGTTTACTCATTAATTGACATGTCTTTGCTGTCTTGCTCTTTAGAAAGAGTAACATGATACTAAATCTATCTTATTCGGAATGTGAAGGGTTTCTGAACTATTATTACTACCATCGTTTGGAATAATGCAAAAGGCATCATGTCAATAATGACAATGAATTGGTCTTTTGGCATCAAGTAATGAAGTGCCCAATGTCAAGCATTGGATGGAATGTTTATATGTTCAGAACAGTGAATGGCGAAATCAAGCCAAAAAATAAGGCTTCATATTATTGTATAATAGCTATATTTAGTAAATGCTACATAATTGGTAGGAGCACAGTTAAGCAATGCTATAACAAGCCACTAGACTTGCATTGTTTGTGTTCACAAGCACAAGCTACAATACTTGATGAGATTTGTTCTGCTACTAGATGACTAGCCCATAAAGAATTGTATCAATAATCAAGTGGTGTGGTCTTGTAGATTAGTTACTGATTTGTCTTATGAGCTAAAACTCATGGTTCAAACCCCTTCGAGGTCGTACTTAAGGTTAATCACGAGTTACAGTACGCTGGCCTAAATCATTTTTAGGGCTAATTGTGAGTTAATTTTTAGATTATCAAATGCTTGATGGTTAATGTACCTAATTTGTTTAGAAGATTGGTCCTTTTTGAGTCAAGCTCATGGGTGGACGGCGCCCCACTGAGATAAAATGAGTTCGAGTGTGTGTTTTGGGTAATTATGCCTCAGAAAACTGCTTTTAGTTTGTGTTGGAAATGTTGGAGGGTTCATTTAGATTCTAAGTTACCTCTTAGTAAAATGCAAGATGTGGCCTGAAGCTTTACTTGGCTGAGACAGTTTGTCTTATGAGTAGAAGCTCATGGATTTGAGCCCAAACTGAAGATTTGTGCGATTCATGCGGCACCCACAAAAAAACACAATTAGTTTGTTATTGGAGCTACTAATGCATGCTTATCTCTTTGTGAGATTTGTGTTTACCTCCAAAAAGCTATAATTACAGTCGTGCGAAATGCGTGCTGTGGTGTGGCATGTGAGTAGGTCTTGAATCACATGGGATGAAGAAGCTCTACCAAGATCATATTATAAATTTTGTTGGGTCTTTGTTAATGTTGTGACTTAATTTCTACTTAGATCTATGGTTAAATGAGTAATTACCAAAAGTGATAATCTGCACATTACATCTTGAATTTTAATGTCATTTCCTCTCTAATCACATAGAAATCAAATCAATTGAGAAAATGGGTAGGAAGTTTGACATATTCTCCATGGATTAGACTGCTTATTGAGAATCATTATGCAAAGGCCATCATCAGAGTCACAACATGATTCAAGTTCTGCACATCGATTGATCAACTAATACCCGGTAATAATGGTAGGAATTGTCCAAAAAACCTACTTCTTACATACGTACGTTGGGGATATTCAAAAGCCAACTGTATGTTTATGATGCATATACTTCAAAATAAAGGTACAGTATTCTTTCCATGATCTTAGCTGTTGAATTTTACAGGCATGATCTATAACCTCCAAATCAAAGCAGTATAATTTCATTCTCATGTTGAGATTTACATGTAACTGCAACATGAACATAACTCAAGATCTTGGATTGTTTGATTCATTCTCTCAACAATACTATTCTGCATCAGACTTTAAATTTAATATGTATGGCCATGCATGAACTCACAATTTTCGATTCCTTATGCTTCATAGAGGATCCGGAAATTCATCGGAATCGAATGCCCCACCACTATCCAACCATTATTAGTCTAGCTTTAAAATACCTTCAATACAAGTCTGAATCTACTCTTAAGGAACTTCTTGAAGGTCTTCTCTTTGACCTTTCTTTGAGCATTTTATAGGCCTTTTTGGGATATGATTGTTGTCCATATGGCACCATGATAAGGTGAAAAAGACTAAGAGAGATGCATAATTCATTACAAGATCTTCACTTAGACCTTGAGAGCGATTTGCCGGATGTCGTGAGTTTTAACTACATATTAATTCTAGACTACCATATTGAGGGTGTTTTCCGATCCTTATAAAAAAACAATGGCTACTAGAAACCAACATTAATATAACTGAAGGTTAGTGAAATATCGTCTACTTGGGAAGGTTTTGGTACTCTGAAAGGAAAGGTACCATACGAATACCATACAAGATGGATAATATATGCATTATGCATTATGTCCTCCCTAGGCTCTACTGCTGTCTACATATTACCTTGTTTGAGCATTGGCTTCCCATATTTCGCACAAATCTTAGATCGAAGCGCAGTATTGTAGGACCTACACAATGACACACTGAAGCCATATGATCACCAAGCCCACAAAGGCAACACGCTGAAATCAAACTTGGTCGAAGCATTAATTGACATAGCAGCACATCATGGAAGATGTTAAAATTACAGCTGATTTGTAATGTCTAAGCTTGTAGACCAGCTTTAAATTTTTAAGCTATAGTTAGTTTGCATTAATGTCTTCACTTTTGAAAATGATGAAAACATTGTAGTTCCATGAATCCAAACTTTGGAAATATAGATCCTTTGGTAGGTATCCTACACCAAACTTGTTTAAAGGTGTCAAGGCATATATATTATGTATTGGATGAGGAGGATGCAACACTTTGAAGTGAAATTATGTAATCGTTTAAGTTACAAACATCGAAAAATGTCAGTTGCAATTCATTCGTCATGACCAATAATTAAGATAAATGAAAGAATCCCAGCAGCTGTTTTGAGTATCAATATATTTCGTTCTTAAAAGCCAATCCTAAAAAGGGAACTTGTTTGCCACAACCATATTGATTGGTTTACGATGAAGATGATTGTCAAGTGAGTTAATGTTTAAACGTAACAATTCCAAAGTGGTTAAAATTTTAGGATTAATACATTTTCCAAAGTTAGATCAACTAAACTCAATCGATATATACATTATCCCGCTAGAGGAATACATTCTGAAGCAATTGCTTAGATTCAAATTACTCATGATAGGCGAAAATGACACATTATTTTAAATCGAGTGTGTAATTAATATGAGGTCCATGGGACATGATAAATTGGATAAGGTTCCACATGAGGATAAGTAATTTAAACATAACAAAAAAGAGAAAACAAAATGGAGAATCACAAAAGCTGATCTATTGAAAAACGGTGATCACGAAATGCAGGACGAGTATATAAATGAGAGTTTGAGACAAAGTGAAGGTGCGTGGTGGTGGTATGCAATGCAAACAGATCTATATGTGATATCGATATCCCCAAGGCGATAAACCGAGAAGCCGTTTAAGGAGTTGGTTGAACGAATAGTGTAAAGACAAGACAAGACAAGACAAGACAAGACAAGACGGATAATGATGGTGTGAACGGTAGTTGTGATCCTCGAGCTATCTATATCTATGGGTAGACCCGAGAGATGGATCCGAGTTTTTTAGTGCTAGTAGATGCATGTGCATGTCCACACGGCTTGGCCGGACAAGGGGTTGTGCGAACCCAAGAGGTACGAGGGTCGGGGGACACAATCCCCGGGGCAATGTGGGCACTCATTATGGCATTTCGGGGGGTGAGAGCCCGGGAGGTGGGAGGTTCTACGGGTATTGTTGCCGGGAGTGACACCACCGAGACTCTCGTCCTTGTCATCTGCAAAATTCAAAAGATAATGTGAGGCAAGAGCCATTAAAATGTGGTGTTGACCATAAGGAATATACTATCTCTCTCTCCCTCTCTCTCATGTTACACAACACTTCTATGCAAAAAAACCCTCATTTAACTCTCCCTCTCTAAATCTAGCAAAGATTTGATTACCATGGTCCATACATAGCAAAGATTGATACAATGGTACCTACAATGGAATATACATATACTCTTTCTCTCTAAATCTAGCAAAAGATACATTCAAAATTTCAATGTTGTGTGTGTGTGTGTGTTTTGTGCACACACCTTGGAATATATACTCTTCTTTCTATCTTTCAAGTTTCAACTAGAGAAACTCTAACTAGCTTATCATTGTCATTGTTATGTCAGAAAACATTCAAATCTGGACCCAAGGAAAAGAAATGCTCTGTTTTTGTTTGGTTTTATTTATTTATTTATTTATTTGACAATCAGACATTGTCACTTATATGTTGTAAAATCCCACCTTACCTAGAAGATTTGACTCTTTGCAGGGGATTAGAGAGAAGAAACTCATGAGGATGAGCATGAGGAGAAGAAGAGTGCAATAGAAAGGCATCTGATGATGAGCCATTATATTTCACATGTGTTTGAGAAGTGTGAAATTGATATGGAAGGGATAGATCTTCTAAGTTCTAACTAAATAAATAGAGAGAAAAACTCGAAGAGGTTGAAGAGGAGATCCAAATATATGTTTTCTACATGACTTTATTTGCATATATTATATATATATATATGTGTGTGTGTGTGTGTGTGTGTGTGTGTGTGCTCACGCACGTGTTAGAATGTTTTGTTTCGGACGCAAACATGATGGAGCCATTGAATTCGGAACTCATGAATCGGGAACAAAACCATATAGTTTGTGAGCATAACTGGATTGGATAGACACTCGGTTTCAGTCAGTTAGTTCAGCCCTCGACTTTGTCGGTTGGAAAATTTTCATTGAATGTAATGAAACACTACTACTATACATATACATTACAGTGCACATGTCCTATACATCTCATGGTCCTTCCTCGTTAACCTACTACTACCGATATTTATATATATATTGACATATGCAAAATAGGTCAGGAAAACTATGCAAAATATGTGGTCTACACACTATAGTGTTAAGCAAATAGGTCGGATACATAAAAATAGTGTTTGCTTCCATGGTGGTTGTGTAATTGATTCATTGGAATTCATTAAAATGTACGTCTAAAATGCAACACTTGTGGTTTTCTCATGTCCGCATTTGATATTCTCAAGTTTTCTGGAACACTTTTTGGGGACCGAATTTATATGTTTGAGAAAGATGAAAAAAGAGAGGGGGGTACAATGTATTGGTTTAGAACTAACTAGAATTTTAGAAAATTGTTACCAAACCTAGACAAAGGGAGGAGTTTCTCCATTGATAATTTTTAACAAATGTTCATTCGAGTCAAGATGTCATGTATTCTCATAGATTCGGCATGTCACATCTTAATCTCCATAGAAATTAGTGATTATGCTTCCTTCCCTATGTACTAGAACCCCCTTCACACTATCAAAACGCACCCCTTCACATCATGATGTAAATAACCACCTCTCTAGCTTTGTCCTTCGTCCAATAGATCATGTATACCAAGCGCTATCCTTCAAAATCAATGTTTGCCTTGGGTATACTTTCCCATACATTGGTAACCACTTGATCCAACTTGCCAACAATATATGATTCTTCCATTGGCACTGATCAATTATTTTGTCAGAAAATTGTCGTGACTAGAACGTAATGAGATGCGTGCATCACTGCCATCATGAACCATCTCACCAATCCACAACTTGAATTATCTGTGGTCTTCCATTTTGATTCCATCTGTTGGGTCCCATTTGACTGTTGTGAAATGAGTTCGTCCAATGGCTATTTCACTCACATACACACTCTCCCCTTGGTTAATGTAAAAAATTATAGAGAAAGTTATATCTTTAGAGTATAAATATGCCTTTGGATATTTGACTATAAGTGTCCAATATTGTAAAAAAAATATGACAATGTGGATGTCGTATGTGAAAACAACTAGTCGCATCATATAGTGGACATTGCGTATAGGACTGAATAGTTTTAGTATTAAAATTGTCAATGAAGAAATGAGAGCGAGAGACGAGACGATAGTATTTTTGGGGTGGTCAATCTGTTCACACCCCATTTAGACAACGAAGGTTCTAGTGAATGATATCGAAATCCTTAAACCTTTCCTTTATTGCCAATTCTTTTGTATATTTATTTCGATCAACACAAAAGCTGTGATGCATTCATCGTATACTACAAAACGATGTCATATCTTGTACTTGTAACCACAAACTATTTCGGATCTTTATAGGTAGAACTAGAAGAAGCTGTAAAAGAGAAACAAGAAACTAGATGATTGTTGGTCGCATATTTGGATCACCTAATGAAGCACATTATCCTATGGTTAATGTTATGTTGCATTACTTTAAAGAAATTTGTGCCAAAAACAATTATCCTTTCTAGCTAGAAAACTATTTCTAGCTTATGTTAGACTAGGATTAAGATAACATATGAAATATACATAGTATGAACACACACACACACACACACACACACGTGACAAACACATGTGAGTGCATGCATGCTTATACATTACATACATATGTATGTGATTATCTTATTTAGCCCTTAGTCTCTTGAAAAGTATATGCCTATTCACATTTTGCTAGTTTTCTGAGTGATGCAGCTATGTCATGTTCACCGGACAATGGATAAGACAAAAGAAAATTGGATATGGGTTACGATTATGAAATTATTTATATGATATAATTCGATCATTGAATTGTCACATCACAATCTATCGTTATACAATCATAAACCCACTTATGAACCTTTCTAAAGTTCATGAATAACTTGGACTAAAGGTTGTTGGGGTCCATAATCTCGCCCAAGTGCCTAACACATTGATTAGTGTTTGAAGATATGGGGCAAGCTTATATATTTTCATATATTTTGATTTTCCATGAAACTTCAATCCTTACAATTGTTGTTTGTCCTTGCAACACTGTATCTTCATTTCCTTCACATCTAGATTTCAAGTTGTTTATATTATATACTGAGACAATGCATTGTTAACATGTTCACTTCGACAAGTATCATGTTTTTGTAAAACTTGATTATTTGAAACATTTATAACTTATTTCTATCCTTTCATTAGGGAACCATTACATACCTTTCAACGTGCCATGGCATTGAATTTTCCTCCATTATTTATTAGAAAGAGTTCTTACTAAACAAGTTATTCAAGTCCTTTAGATTGTACATTATAATGATTTTAGTTGCACATTTATATCCAATGTGTGGAAAGCAGTATGGTGCCTAATAACAACTCATCTATCCAACATAAAGGCTTCAGTTTGGTTTCTGTTACCTCAGTCTATGATTAGCACTTGGATTTTGAATCCCTAGGGTTACTCTACATATTAGTCCCTATACATCACCTAGGTAGTTTTCCCCTAGGAATACTCTATCGTGTCCGTGCATATGCTTAGTCCTTGTTTGATTTTGGATCACATACCTTATAATGCCATCGTTTGAGCTTGGTAGTTGTGTATAAATAGGACACCAAGACTAAATGATCTAGGCTAGGGCCATTGTCCTGACAAAACGTACCTTAGGAAGAAGAAAAATGTGCATAAATTGTCAAAAAGGCCCAAAGTGTGTGCACTATGTTTTCTACAAAACAAAATGGAAATCAATTGAAATGGAAAATATACTTAGTGGAATGCACGCGTGTTTGTAGTTGTCTAGAGTGTTCAAGCCCCTTGGATGCAATATTAGAAATTTTAGTTTGACATCAAGCGCATAATAAAGCCTAGAGCCTTCTAAAACTTAGAGCCTTCTATGACATTCTATGGATATAGAATATTCCATGGATTTAATTATGCACGATAACAATTTGTCATCTCGTAAGATTCAAGAGGAATAGTATATTATTATGCATTCATGAGCCATTGGTGATAGAACAAACCTGATATCATCTCAGTTTTTTGGGGCTGTAGAAATAACCTTTCAAGTGCCCAAACCAAGCATAAAGTTTCTTCTCGCTTTTGTTTGTACAAATATGCAACCCATTAGCATTAGCAACTTTCTCCATATTCGTTTTGTTTGTTATTAAGTCTACAATTGTAACATATGTGATAGTTATCTTTCTTATTGGTTTTTTGTGAATGCCTAATATGTTGTTAGAAAGGGAACAACTAGTATGAAGAATATTCTCAATCTCCACTCATATTCTTTGTATTTATTGGCCTAAGGAACACGAAAGGAACATTAAAGGACTTTAGGTTAATGAGGTGGCCTCTTGTACTCAACCTAACTTTTCATGGATTATTGTTCACCACATTTACGATTATGAATAGTCGTACAACCTAATATTTTATATAAAAGGTAGCGGTCAATGTTTCGACATATAGTTCTTTGTTGCGAGAAACAATGGCTTTGCAGGACAGGGATCATTACGAAAGAGGGTCAAGCCATCACTGTATGTATGGAAAAGGAACAAAAGAAAATGTAATGAATAAGACAAGTCAAACGCATTCAATGCTTTCTTACCACTTTGGATCATGAACATACTGCATTTGCCTTTACATATCAACCAATGTCTACAACAATTTATTCACATGAATGTGGATTTCTACGTTGTCTGTAAGGGATGTGTACTCTTACAATTGAAAAGTGCTTCACAGTATATAGGTGAAGAATGGCTTGCATATGCATGTTCGTATTTCGCATCACATCGTCTTTACAATCACACACTCAAGCACATTATTACTTGTGAAGACATGGTGTGTTGCTACGATAACATGAGTAGATGGGATGGGTGACATGGTAACACAAATGGCCAACATTATTGGATCAATCGAATATACTGTATTAAGGAGGAATGCGACTCAAATAAAGAACAAGCACAAGAAAGTTCAATAGTGTAGGAATGCGACTCAAATAAAGAACAAGCACGAGAAAGTTTAATAGCGTTAGTTGGTTTTGATTGTCTTGTAAAGAACAAGAACGAGAAATTCCACCCAATCGGACATAAACAATAAAAGAATGTTGGCATTGGTTTGTTCGACATATACAAAGACCATTCAACAAATGAAAATGGATAGCGCATTGGCTAAACAAGCCAATGGAGCACAAAAAAGAAGACATAAGAAAACAAAGCATCAGTAACGAAAAAGGAACCATCGGATCAGGTTTGCGAGTGTTAATTGGATTTAACACGAATGCCTCTAACCGGTCCGTGGAGCTTGCGAGCCTTCGAAGGTCTCGCCAAATTTCCAATGACGAGGGGTTACCGAACGGGAAGAGACGACGTTGCCATCACTCAAGGAGACCTACAACAAAAGAAAGAAGACAATCAAAGTATTACCCAAGGGGATTGGTAAAAGAGAGGTGTCTGGAAAAGAGATCCAAGACATCTATCTATCCATCCATCAATCAACCTATGCATCCATCCATCCATCCATTTATGCATCTATCCATCCATCCATCTATGCATCCATCCATATATCTATATCTATCTATCAACCTATCGATCGATCTATGATAGTGAAAATTACCTCGAAAGAGAGGGATTGACCTAGGAGGTGGGAGGGTTTGGAGAGGAACCAATTGGAGCCCCAAAGCCGGCTCATGGAATGCCACGTGCTACTCCCCTCGGCCCTCACCCGGACACCATCCACACCGCCCGCACCGCCCACGTTCGTCAACAACACTACCATGGTCTCCATATCCCCGTTGATCGTAAACTTCATTCCCCCATGCCTCTCACACTGCACCCTGTCACAAAACCCCTTACATTATACACATAAAGAGACACAACAACAACAACAACAAAAGCAAGAAAAACCCCTAAACACTAAATTATACACATAGAGAAACACACAAAGACAAGCAAAACCCCTAAACCCTACATTATACACATAGAGACACACACAAAGACAAGTAAAACCTTCAAGCAAAACCTCTAAACCCTAACTTATATACATAGAGACAAGCAAAACATCAAAACCCTAAATTATACACATAGAGACACACACATAGAAACCTTTAAACCCTAACTTATACACATAGACACACACACACATACACACAAAGACAAGCAAAACCTCTAAACCCTAAATTATACACATTGAGACACACACACACAGAGACAAGCAAAACCTCTAAACCCTAAATTATACACATTGAGGCACACACGACAACAAGCAAAACCTCTAAACCCTAAATTATATACATAGAGACAAGCAAAACATCAAAACCCTAAATTATACACATAGAGACACATACGACGAGAATCAAAACCTTTAAACCCTAACTTATACACATAGAGAGAGAGACACACACACACACAGAAAAACAAGTAAAACCTCTAAACCCTAAATTATACACATTGAGAAACAAACAAAGACAAGCAAAACCTCTAAACCCTAAATTACACACAGAGAGACACACACAAAAACAAGTAAAACCACTAAACCCTAAATCATACATATACAGACACACACAAAGACAAGCAAAACCTCCAAACCCTAAACCCTACAAGCCACTTCCTTCTATGTGGGTATCTATAGTTTATTAGAAGAAGAAGAGCAGATGGGAAGACATTTCCCTTCTTTACCTCCTGAAGAGAACAGGCAGGGCCTGGCCAGGTCTATTGAAGGCAGCCATCTGCAGAAATGCAGGCTCAGAGATGTCAAAATGCTTGAAAGGAAGGTCGCAGAAGGAAGAAATGGGGTCCTCCCCATTGCTGGGGCACAGGTTAGTCGCTGTTACGGTCACAGTCGAGTCCTGTAGACACCATTGCTTCAAGGATGATGAGGATCCAGCATGGCCATGGCCACCATCATCACATTTCATTTCATAGCACGCCCCACAGCTGCTGCTGTTGTTGAAGAGGGCACTGCTCACAGCTGCTGTGTTGGGCCCATAGCCATAGCTGTACACATCCCCATACCCACAGGCACCGCCTGCATACATTACACTCATTCATCATACATCCATATCACATTCATCATATGTCCATGTGGATCCATCCACCCATCCATCCATCCATCCATCATACATATACTAATGATTCGCACATACATTCATCCATACATATCTAATGGATTCTTCTTGTCATGAAACCGCACATCAGTACCATTTCAACTTAGATTGAGATTACAAAACCCACAGCATTTAATTTTCTCGCAAAAGCATAAGCCTCAATACTACAAGTATCATGTTTTGAAAGTACCCTAAAGCATGTAAACCCTGACAATTACTTGTTAATGTAGCAGTAAAAAAGTACAGTTAAAGCAACTTAGGTGTCACATAGAGCTAAAAATATAAGTAATATACTTACCATTGATCGTGCTAGTGAAGTCTCCACCAAAGGCAGTTGCCTTGGCAGGAATCCATGGATTGTTATGATCAGTTTTCTCAGTAGTAGTAGTAGTAGCAGTAGTAGTACTAGTGGATTTTGCAAATGCCAAATGTATGAGAGGTACCGAATCAAACAAGAACGCGAGAAAAAATAAAGTGTTTAGAAATCCAACCATAGCTATGGAGATATACAAAAGAGAGGGGCAAATTGATAGTTTGAGAGAGAGAGAGAGAGACAGGGAAAGGGATCCTTATTGTACAAGTGCAAGAAACAGAGGTACAGGGTAGTAATAGAAGAAGAAGAAGAAGAAGAAGAGAACAGTGTAAGGGCAATTGTATTGACTAAATAGAAGTACAAAACAGAAAAACAGGGAGGCGGGGATAGGGATCATAACTAAAACGAGTCCTCTGTTTTTAATTTTATCCGCGCCGATGAATTACCCACCTACTCCTACATTTAGCCACTTACACACATGTATATGTATAACAGTATATGTATGTACATCCATATGTATACAGTATAATATATATGCATATGTATGTGTTTTATATTATGTCTCAATCTCAGATATCAGTGTATGTGTATGTGTATGTGTATGTGTATGTGTATGTGTATGTGTAGGTATACGTATATGTGGCAAAACGATACCAGCTCCCAAGTATAACCCCTGCATTTTTCTTTATTTCTCGAAATGCCCCTACATTTTCTGTTTATATACCCCCCCCCCCCCCCCATGCATCAAATTGCTAAATCACATATCCAAATTGTCGTAAATCCCAGGATTGCTCTTTAGGGTCATTGTCATGTTCCTCCACATTGATAAGTATTATTAAAGGCATTGTGATGAAGGCATGCAAGCTTTTATGCCTTTGTTTCATGCAAGTGATTGCTCTTATTCTTCATGGTCTTTGATAATTAAGTAGAATGTTTGCTAAAAACTAAGATTTCAGCTTTATATGCTTGATCCATCGGTTGTTAGTACTTGCACAAACCCACTAACAAGACATGGCAATCACAGCTAATGAGGCTATCTTTATGGAAGACATGTCAATTTACTGCAAACCACAAAGCTCTCAATGCAAGAGCTAGTTCAAAACATCCATCACCACCTTGAAATAGGTGTTCTCCATAGGCTACCCAAGAAATCCATCATAAAAAACAAGAGCACAACGTTAATCAATACACACACAAAGAAAAAACTACAATAGAAGTTGATCAATAGTTTGCATGCACAGTAGTTTACATGGATAAGATTGCTTCAGTTTGTGTTTACATGAATAAGATGGCTCAAACCGAACAGGATGATGCATGACTGGTCAATGAAACTGAACTTGGAGATATCACATTCATTATTTCTCTATAGCTTCTATGGGGAAATGCCTTCTTTATACATGAGTTGGTTACAATGACTGCAAAACAAAAATATTGAATTGTTATACCAGGTATTTACTTCACATAACCAACCAAAATGTCTTCAATATTGGCTTGTCCATCAATCATTATCAACTAAATTTCATTGTCACGGCACAATTCTCTATCGCAATTTGCAACACACTAGCATATCACATGGTTCCATACTGCATATTCTTAAGTCAATTAGACTCTCAGAAGTAGCGATTTAGAAGTTCTTCCTTGCTGTAGGCAAATTTCATGAGAGTATTGCCTCAACAACTTCAGTAATAACATCTTCCCATTTCAGATACTCAACTTGCATGCACTTTTATCCGTACAAATCGAATGGAGTATGTTTTGTTGTGGAAAATAACTATCAATATTTGTATTTCAAACATTTTTAACCTTGTTACAACATTTGGACACCATATTTTCTGTCCACATTGGAGGCTGGAGCCATATTGAAAAAAAGAATAAACATCTGACGCCATAAAAGCTATGGTTATGGTTACATGGTCTGCTTTTCTCCAAGGTTAAGAATGTGCAAATGTTTGCCTCTTGTTGAGTTGAGATGATTTGACATTTCCATGGTGTGATATGAGATCTTGAAGCTCTGCAATTACCGTGGTGTGACAAAAACCATATTGTTTCTAAAACATAGATAAACCACCCAACAAAAAGTCAAGGTTATGTCAAGTATAGCAAAAATCACTGAAGAGAAAGTCAATGAATGTCTTAAGAAATGAACATGTACATATCAAAAACATTAAGCATCTTGTCTTTATAAGTATACAATCAACTGAAAAACATTCAAAACACAGGTCGAGGATATAAAAAATGTTCCAAAAAACTGTTGAGGTCATGTATATGAAAAGCACTGAAGGAAATATTTAAGATTGTGTATACCAAAGACACAGGAGAAAAAGTCAAGGTCATACATATGAAAAACAATGAAATCTAAAGATTGTCTTACCCTTGTTTGAACCATTCCGAAACGCTGCATCCTGAAGTTGCGGACTGTATTTTCAATATGTACAGCTGAAATATCACCTTGAAGAATGCGTCGTAATGTGTGATCAATAACACAGTAAGTCCCTGTTCTTCCTATACCAGCACTGCAAAAATGGTACATGTAAGTCATTAGGGTAAACCTAAATCTCTAAACGACCAACATATAAGGAACCAGATGATGTATGGAATTTCGGGTTACAACTTTCCGAGTTCTAAAACACATTAAATGGTGGAAAAATGAGTTTGTGATGAGTTTCTAACGGCATAACCTGCCTTAACAAATAACTTGTAGCAAACACAGCTGAATCTACATGATTATTGATGACCCTTCGAAAGCATCTTGCCTTCATGTTCCTTTGTAAGGTAAGATTCATCTTCTTTATCAATCAATAGGGGTGGCCAAAGATGGTCTTCTTAAGTGTAAAGACAAGTATTATTGGAGATAATATGGCATTAAAAATATCCCTGGGATTTTCATGTGGTTCCACATAACGAACCACCATGAACTAGGTGTGTGTCTCTGTATTCCCCAAGAAAAGGTTTGAAGATCGCATATTGCAAATAGGAAACTATGAAGAGAGTGCACATTACAAAATGAAGAATCCTTAGTAAAAATCTAATTTATTGGAAAAGCTTGGTGAGCTGAGTATGTGTGCATGCTGCTATACGATTCCTGCACAAATTATCAACCACCAAGAGTAGAAATGTAGATATTATATCAGGCATTTGGTGAATCACTTCTACTAACAGCATACTGAAGTCAATACAAATCCGTTTTTGGCAAGACATTGGTCCAAGCTACACCTGTGGCTTTCAGGAAAATGTAGCTGCCTATACTCATATCAGAGAAGGTACCTAACATGGTGTGACTAGAAGGTACACAGTTTCAATGCAACATTAGCATTCATTATAGTACAAGGAATACCCTGAGCGCCTTCAATAAACTACCCTGACAATGAAATAGCATAAATGAAAATAGAAAGTAGAAATTGAAACTTACCTGCAATGAACCACGAAAGGGCCAAAGTTGGAAGGCAAATTGTGCAAAGTTCTAAACACAGCTCTTACAGATGTCGAGGATTCTGGAACACCATAATCAGGCCAATCCAAATGCAAATGCAGAACAGGAACTGGCGTAGAGTCTTCTCTCTATGCAAACATATGTAATGAAGAAAATCAAAAGAACATTCAAACAATTGGCAGTATTCAAGATAAAAAATGAACACCAACTATTATTATTGCGCCTTTATTTGTAACATTCTATCCTATTGATACCATAATCACCCTTGTTTGACACCCATGGTGCTCATAAATTTTCCAGAAAATCCCTCCTCTAATATCAACTTCCATTTACCTTGTGGTATAAGCAAGCCATTGATTTGCCATACAGCAACCATTCTGCCTACATTCTCTCGTGTGAATGCTTATGGTTATATCCAACTCACTCTATAGATTGCTCAATGTGATTTCAGTGCATTCACTAATTTCATATCCTCAGACACTGTCAAGCAGTCTTGCTATACACGAATATAACTGCAAAAATCTAGATGTACAGCCGGCTTTCTTTTCTTTTCTTCTAGTGTCTTCACCCAAATTCCAGCATATGCTGGGGTAGTCTCTGTTCTTCAAGAATTATGTATCCATTCCTTAGCATTTCAGAGTCCAATTTTGCATTTCTAAGAATAATTTAAGGACATGTTTTTTTTTATAATCTCAAGTGTTCACACTCCGTTGCTGATTGGCAAGAGACCCACAGTGCAGATATAGTTTTCAAGACAAAAGTTCACCCACCCGGTTTGGAAATGCAAGCTGAGGCTCTTGTTCATTATGCTTTATAGTGTCTTTTAGTAAGGTTAAGATGCCACTAAAAGTATTTTTTATCTTCCAAAGCAGAAGGTACAAGTCCTAGAAGGCTACATGATTGGAGGAAACACGAACAATCTTTTATCAATATAATACATGTCACCAATATGATCTAGCCAGTGTTTCATAATACTCATGCAGAACCTGAAGAGTAATGTTCAAGCACTACCTCTTATGACAATGGGAAGTGTTTTTTCAGGGGAAAGAAGTATAGGAGGAAAATTATATTAGCATCCACTGGAGGCCAGAATCAATCTATGGAACGTCTTATTACAAATTACTGCACAAGCAAGAAATGTAACAGCATATGTTGAAGCACATAAAATTATATAAACATCCTTTCGAGGCTAAACCTAACCTATGGCACATCTTATTATGAATTACAGCAGATGCAAGAAATGTGATCAGATACTGAGGGTACAGAGTAAAGGCTAGGAGCAGCCGGCAAGATGGTGAAAGGCATTGTGAGTGGACTATGGGGAACAGGCTCAAATGAACATACAAAAGAGAAAGACTATAAGGGTGAAAAATGGATAAGAAAATGACAGAGGATAGAGTAATTGGCTGGCTTTAGGCCTCCATAAATGGAGGCAGTTCGGTGAGTATAGGCTTCCAACTCCTTTACATGAAAACAATTGATTGTGTTAGGACCCTACTGAACTCCATAACCAACGAACCATACTAATATATGTGATAGATGTAGTATCATAACTCCAGGGTACTGAAGAATCATCAAATTTCTACACATCTCAGAAAGAACATGAAAAGATTATGAGGGATTAACATAAATCTAGAGTTAAATACTAACATAATAAAAAAGGTTTAGGATCCAGCACCTAGGCTCAAATATCATATTAGAAATCATAGGGGAAATAAGAAATGATAAAAAAACGCATAAAAGTGAGTCAACAAGGTCATAAACCAAGCTACAAAAAAGTACATGTCTATGAGCAGCCTGTGAGAGTGAGAAGCCTCATAAGTATGTAGTAGGAAACAGGATCAAATGTGGCTGTAACTAGAAGGATGAAAGCTAACTGGACTCTGGAAAATGATTGGTGAAGGAGACATTATATGAGCCCCAACTTAAGAGCAATTGGCCAACTGGAGGCCTCAATAAATGGGAGGTGTTAGGTGAGTATACACTCCCAATTACCTACTCAAAATGAGGGAAATTAATTGTGTCCATACCCAGCTCCATAATGAAATTAACCATACTATCAGATATATGGCAGTAAGTAGCCCTAATCAGCTGATTGTTGCAGCATCCCAACTCTAGAGATGTAAATATTTCTGGAACGACTACTGGAGAGACAAAAATATATGAAAACCTCGTCAGAGGCCAAAACTGGCCTATGAGACAATGGGAATATCTTAAAAAGTTAAACCCTCTTTGCAAACAACAAACCATGTTTATGAGGTTTTGCAGTTGCATTGTCACCTTTCAACAATTTCATTCTGCCTTTTGATTTCTAGCAAGAACAGTTCCAAGCCTTGTTAATTTTCGTATTCCATTCTCTTGCAATGTGGACCAAAGCCTTGTTTGAAGAGGCAGTGCTATCTCCCCCTTATTGCATAAAAATCAAGACAACAACAAATGTAGAGATTCTCAGACTCCACATTCTAATGGCACAATTGGTAGATCCATTCTTCCATTAGATTTTCATATATGGCTGCCTGCCTCAATATCTAACTGATGAGCAAAGTACTAAGCCGCCATATCAAATTATGGTGCAAATGAGACAGATGCATATCTATATTAGGGGCCTGATGATAAATCCATCCCCTGATGTGTAATAGAGAGGGCACCATAGCAGGCTACCCTCCTACCAAGAGGTGATGTGGGGCTAATCCACATTCTTCCATTATCCAATTTAATAATATCAGTTCTATTCTTTTCCACTTTGGTCATGTCCAATTGTAAACAATCTGAGAGAGAGAGAGAGAACAAAAGAAAGAAAGATTTTCATGTATACCTCCAAATTCTTGATCTCCAGCAACCGTTGTACAACTGCATTCTTTGTGGTAATAGTTGATTTGTTTGTTATTTTGAACCTTCCATGAGTTTGGGATTGTTGTACTTGGGCAGGAAAATAATTCCCACATTTCACCATCTGAAATAGGCAACTTCATATATGTTTAAGTCTCTGAGCTACTATACTTGAATATTCTTAATATTCAAACATTAGGAAAACGACAATAAATACCTCAGTATTTTTATCAACAAGATCTGTCAACATAACTATGACAGGACATTCTTGCTGCACTACCATCTCCCAAAAATCCACGTATGTATTTGGTAACGGTCCTTGTGTTGCAATAAATTTTGGCAAATTTTCTTGAGTAGAATCCTAAAGATAATGAAATTCTGTTAATTTACCGAACTGTATCATAAGTTTAGATGATTGCCCACTCCTTTCAGGCATGTAAGCTTACAATTAAATGAGTATGAATGAAAACGTACCACAATATAGTTTGCATTGATGTAAGATGTAAGACCACTTGCCTTCTCCTCCAGTATGACCCTTGTATCATCATCTTGATTTATTCATCAAGACCACCAAAAGTATTACTCAAGTGAAACCATTTAAAATATTTGTAAATCCATGACTAACATAAATGCATACATGGTAAGATATCAAGGTAGCGATTTTTTGGTAAGTTGCTCTCCAACCTCCCCACAACACAAGCCTGAAGCTTATTGACTTGCAACTTATTTGACTGGAAAACGTTCAGTTACTTGTCAGTACATAATACATGTGCATGTTTGAGGCAGCAAAAACATACTCATTCTTATGACCCTTGGCTATGTTCTGAGTGTTTGTGAAAGCATCTAAAACTTTAATGAACTATAATCTACAGCTTTTAATTTAAGGGGGCTGATAACAAATATCAATTTTACACAATTAAACATATTAATGAACGAAGTATCATTGCTAACATAGTCATGTGGAACAAGGATCAAGGGAGGGAATGGCATGTACAAAACAAAATGTCTATCACAGCATTAGAATAAGTCAAATAAGTATAGAGAACAGTCAAATCACTAAAAGCACCACACAATTCAGCATCATTGCAATCTAGATTGTATGTATGCAAAGCTTATACCAATTTATATGGAATCAGAATGATAAATTCCTACCCAGCATTGATTCACTCCACCAGAAACCTCATACTACATTGCTACAGGACCAGACATTGCAAATGCGTAGAGAATAATTAGCAAGTCCATGGTTAATCATGGCAAAGGCACATTGGGAAGCCACCAAGTCATTTACGAGATATTTGAAGGGGGGAAAGGTAAATGTCTATGTTATGGAAAGGGTCCATTGGGAGTCATTAGCAGGTTCATGGTTAACCAGGGCAAGGCATATTGAGAAGCCATCACATTAAATATGACATATGTGAAGGGAAAAAAAGTAAATGTCTATGTTATTGAAAGGGTCCATTAAAACTACATGGATTCTCTGACTACGATATTGTAGCTGATACGGTGGATATACACAAATCTACTACTGGATATGTATTAATGCTTTCCAGTGGTGCACTCCCATTGTGTTCCAGATTGCCAAGGATTGTTGCATTGTCTACAACTGAGGCTCCATATATTTCAGTGATCAAGGCTTCCAAGCAGCCATATGGTTAGCACATCTCTGGAATGAGCTCGGTCTAGTTGAGAGAACACCACTCCTACATTGTGATGGGCAGAGAGCACCATATTCTTGGATACAAATGGTATGTTTCATGCACACACTATGCCCTTTGATGTGCAGTATCACTCCATCAAGGAGGTGATAGAGGATGGGCTCATCTCATGACAAAAAATAGACCTCTTCCCTGAGTACACTACCCTTGGACAAAACAAGGAGATGACTAGTCTGTGCCAATATGGCAATGGCTTGCACAAGCTTCAAAAGCATCGGGAATCAACCCATCTATTAGCACATGGAGCATTGAGTCAGCCACGTATCATTGAATTGTTCCATAGGCCCACAGCAATGCTGATGAATTATCATTGTGTGAGTAGAGGAGTGCTGACAACAATCGAGACCATCAGTACCAGATCATGGAAAACATTGCTCAGCATATCTGAGTTGCTCCAGGGCATCCACCAGGCCATGGAGAACATTGTTCATCATATCCAAGCTGTGCATAAAGACACCCAGATGAAGTTCGTTCTTCATCATAGACTCACTAAACCATGCCAATCAACATCAGATACCATGTCCCCTCACCACCATTAATCCCATGCATTGTAGTTGTGGACTTCAAGCTTGTAAAACCATCTTCCAAATCATTACCGATTATGAAACCACCTTGTGCAATAAGATCATTATCAGGAATCTTTAGAAACCTAGAGTTTTCAGTATGCATAACCTGAAGATACCTGCATTTATAACCACTGATTTGTTCCATAGGCCGACTTCGATCTCTACTAGACATTAATGTATCTTTATTCTCATATTTGTCATTTTGAATTGAACTTATTGCTGAAGTTCAGATTTTAGCATTGATGTTTCCAATATGCTCTAGCATCCAATAGCATTGTTATTTCATCATCTCATGAGTGACATACTCTACCTCAAACAGGATCAAGTGAATCTATAATTTTAATTAATAAACATTTAGTCTTTTCATGCCATTCTCCATATGGGCTGACTATAATGCAAGCGATCATAATAATTCATCGAGGGCTTTTATACAGTAGCCGCACATGGATCTCTATCTTTGAGCATGCAATCATGATAATACATAATGATCAAGATCCACCTAGCTCAGTGTAAGAAGGTTGGTTGGTTTTGAGGCATTGAGAGTGCAATGGCAAAAACTATTGACATTGTTGTATGAATATCCAATTTACACAAGACAGACATAGGGAAAAAACTTTTCCAGGTGCTAACATTGTCATCTGCCACCATAACATTTCACACACAACGACAAATTAGAAATGGTGTACCCTCTTTGCCTTTTATACTACATATCTCTTTCAACAACCAAATGAGACCGGGAAGTTTTATTTACCAAGAATACCCCACCATAACATTTCATACACAACCACTAATTAGTATTTCGGGGTGAATTTTTGGCTATGCATTTTTCGGGTTAAATTAAATGATATGCATTAATCATGATTCAAAGGTTGAATAAACGGTTACTAAATCATTCCAATCATCATGATTAGGAGGCCCAAACAAGGAAACAGAATTGTGAGACCAAAAAAATAAAATAAAAGCATGGTCAAAGAATAAGAGGGTGAACACACCAGAAGGAAGTCGAACTCTTTGTCAATGACTGGTTGAAGGCTACGGCCAGATGCGTTGAGTTTCTTGAGAAGGTGAACGACAGCATTTTGGCAGAGATTCACTTGCTTGGGGGTTAGTACAGGAAGGGTACTGGTGATACCATTGCTAGGGTTTAAGGCGAGGTTGCGAATATGCTCGATTCGATCCATGCTCACGGCAGGGACAGAGGAATACTTCCGGGAACCGAAAGAAGAAGAAGAAGAGGGAGGAGGGGGAGTGATGGGGGAGCCAAGGATGGTGGCGGATGAGTATGGGGCAGTGGAAGGGCTATTGGTTTGGGTTTGATGGGGACGGCCATTGTTGTTTTGGTAGGGGCTCACGCCACCGGCCTTGAGTGCGTTCCCCGTCTTGATGATCTTCGTTTTGTTCTTTCTTTCTCTCTCTCTCTCTCTCTCTCTCTCTCTCTCTCTCTCTCTCTCTCTCTCTCTCTCTCTCTCTCTGTTCTCGATCTTCTTGACGGATGTGTGATCTCTCACTGGCGATTTCTTGACCTCTGTTCTTCAACTTGGTGTCTCTGCTCTGCAGCTCTTCTTCTTCCTCTTCTTCCTCTTCTTCCTCTTCCTCTTCCTCTTCCTCTTCCTCTTCCTCTTCTTCTTCTTCTTCCTCTTCTGCTTCTTCTTCTGCTTCTTCTTCTTCTTCTTCTTCCTTCTTCCCCTGCTGCAGCTGCCTCTGTTTTGTAGGGAGACTTTTAGAACAAATTGGAGACAGACTAGACTATTCATACATTTGCGTATATGTATAATGTATGTATACATACATACTATACATACATTATACATATATGTGTATACATATACATATATACGTAATACATACACATATACATAATTATATATGTATGTGTATATATATAATATATTATGTATAATTATACATAAAATATATATACATACTATATGTACATATATGTGTATACATACACATATACATATATAATTATATATTATGTAGGGAAAAGTACCAGAATACCCCTGGAAGTTCGTCTATTTACCAGAATGCCCCTGGAAGTTCCAAATTTACCAAACTACCCCTATGTCCAAAGAATTACACTTTATGAAGTAATTATACACTCAAATCTTTGGTAAATAGGGCTAGTTCGGGTCGATTTCTTCCATCTTTCGTAAATAGGGCTTGTAGATTTGAGTGTATAATTACTTTATAAAGTATAATTTTTTGGACATAGGGGTAGTTTGGTAAATTTGGAACTTCCAGGGGCATTCTGGTAAATATATGAACTTCTAGGGGTATCCTAGTACTTTTCCCTATTATGTATACTTATACATAATATAGATGTATAAATTATAATTATACATCATTATATATATGTCTTTTGTAGCCTCCTTGAGTGTGTCCTCCACTCCACAAAACATACACACATAACACAATCCATCCCACAGGGGCTATTCACACAAAGAATCCCACAAATTAACGAATGGGCTAGTTTTGGTCTTCGAAGATATTAATATTTCTTTCTTTCTTTCTTTCTTTCTCCTCGAGAGGAGGTCGAGTTTCTTTTATGCCAGCATCCTCTCCTCTGATCTTTCGGATATCACAAATTAACGAATGGGTCAGTTTTGGTCTTCAAAGACGTTAATATATCTTTCTTTCTTTCTTTCTCCTCGAGAGGAGGTTGAGTTTCTTTTATGCCAGCATCCTCTCCTCTGATCTTTCAGAGATGAACCCCACAAATTAACGAATGGGTCAGTTTTAGTCTTCAAAGACGTTAATATATCTTTCTTTCTTTCTTTCTCCCCGAGAGGAGGTCGAGTTTTTTTTATGCCAGCATCCTCTCCTTTGATCTTTCGGAGATCTGGAAAAAAAGAGGAAGAAGTGAAGCCTAATTCGTGTAGGGCTCACCATACTTTAATACGCAGGTTTTAAACATTGGAACATTCGAGGGCAATTGGAAACGAAAAGAGCATTTGAGCACATGGGATATTGGTCACGCTTATCATATTCGTCCTCATCTAAGGTGTATTATTATATATGTTTTGTAGTTTTCGTATCGGTTGTAGATGCCTTGCCTTGTATCTTTTCTTTCTCGATTTTGAAGAGGAATAAAATGATGTTCTCACTTGAGTAAACAAAGTTCAAAAAAACTTGATGATCTACAATGCCATCAACTTCTTCAAAGTATGTAGCATAGTATGAACCATACATGCATTCGCATTCGAGTATGGTAAACATCCTCGAAGTATGGTCAATACCATACTTTTTGTATTCGTTATTTACTCTTATGGTAAAAAAGTGAGAAAAAAATTTAAAACATCAAAAAAATAACAAAAAGGTTTTCATAACATATGCATTAGTTTGCAAACATACGAAAACAAATGTTTGAGCAAATGAATGTGAATATTACATTCTATGGTATGTAGATTAGAAGATGGGTTTACCATTTCATCTTTTTGTCAAGAATAACGCACAAAGGAAACAATTGTATGGTTGCATCAATCTTATTGACTTTTTCCTCGTATGAAACATAGTTTTTTACCTAGAAATGACCTTGCTTCAAAAGGCGCCTATCTTTGCTTTCTTGAGATTGAAGTGAAAGGCATATTGGTTGTAGAATTCATGTATCTTTGCTTTCTTGAGATTGAAGTGAAAGGCATATTGGTTGTAGAATTCATGTATCTTTGCTTTCTCAAAATTAAAGTAGAAGAAAGTGATGTCACAACTTGGGTAAACAAGCCATCGAAAGTCAAAATCTATAATGTCAACAAACTCTTCAATGTAGATCCTAAGATGTGAATGAAGTAACGACGCACAATTCTATCAATCTAGTTGACATTTTCCTCATTGGAGGTGTGTTTTTTGACCTTTTACTTCCCTTCCTTTAGAAAGCTCTTTGACATAATCAACATAAGATTATTATCAGAAATTTCAGCACGTGCTTTTGGCTTCTAACTTTGTTGAAATTGAAGTGCGAGAAAGTATTATCATAGTTAATCTATTTTATGAGGTTAAGATGTCAATAACTACGTACTTACGTCAAATCTAGTTTACGCTTGTAGGGTAACAACGTAGAGCTTGCACTCAGATTGCAAATGCATGCATGGTGGAAAATTTTATGCTCTTTTTTTTGTCATTTGATTTGCGACATGGGCACACATGCAGTGCTTAAATGGCCCCATTTCATGTTTTGATTGTTTCATTTACAATTGAAGTGGAAAGAATATGGTGTCATAATTGAGTGAAGTCACTAATTTGAAGCAAACATAGTGATCTCCACATTGTTTCCTCTCATTCTTTCATCACTTAATAAGTAAACAAAGTCTCCATGCATTTATGAGTTACAACAATAAGGTAGAAGGTATGCTCTTGCTAACATTCCCTTCTTGGATCCTACTATCCTAGATAACAAAACTTAGTATCGAGTAATGTTGTATATAATGAGCGTTTATTGAGTAATTGAGAAGACTTATTATTGCTATAGTCAATATTACAAGAAGAATCACACAATTACCCCCACCTTTTTACATTCATGCTTCAAAATAAGGATTGGAGGCCCCAAGGTTGTGCACAACAAACTATATTTTTTGGTGGATTGGCCATGTCACACGTCTATACACAATCTTGCTAATGGCCTGACTCGCTTAAAATAGATTCATTGGCGATGTCTAATAATCCAAGTCATAGTTCATGTCTTGTGACGTGTGAAATTTGTATCGAAAGTGTGAGATGGTGTATGAGTACACACAAGGTCATACATTTTGGAAGACTCGAACTGGATTTTGTTACACATCTCCTATTTTCCAAATGTTTGATGCCATTTTGACAAAGGTGGATTGATTTACTATTCAATGCACCAAGTCCATTGATAGCAATGAGACAATTGATTTGATAATGCAAGAAATATTCAAGCAAAATAAATTCCTAAGTGACATTCCCAAGATTGTGAGCCATTATTTATCTCAAAGATTTGGAAATTGTTGCTCAAGCTAATAGTATTCTTTTTGGAATATCTCTTCAAGCTATCATCAACAGACTGGCCACCAAACTAAGTGTGCAATGCACATGTACAATAGTTTTTCATTTTTTCATCAACTATGATTAGGATGATCAGGATTACCATATTGCATTCTACAAAGTTTTCTTAGAATAGTTTAGTACATTTCTCCACCAAAACATACTCCATTCTTTGCTAGCATTGGCATTCATCCTCATAAGATAGCGTGAGTGTCTCAAAGTCTCAATAAATTGGATATTTAACTCCAAGAGCTTCAAGCCAAACTTTCTCATCATTTGCATATGTATCGCTTTAAGACAATCACGAGAATTCCCATCAAGTCAAAGTTGAGATCGTTGTGTCAATTCTTTGGGGATCATAAGTCCATTAGTTGAATGAACCAATGTCACGTGTAAATTAGGAGAATTGATGTATGGTATGGCAAGGATATATGAAAGTTAGGAGAATTAACATATATGGTATGACTAATATATGAAACTAATAGTTTGAAGTCATGACCTTTTGTGCTATATCATAATTGTTTATTGTTGCAAGCGAATTATATCAAAATTGCTTCCTTATGGTTGCTCTTGACATGTTTTTTAGTAATCCATTAATTTAATGTGCTTGTTTTCAAATCTTACTATCCTCATTAATTTACCACAGTCATTATCAAGCCATGGTATTAGTGATCCATTAATTTACTACAAATACTTAATTCTTAGTCTCTACTTCAACAACATACCAATTGAGCTCTTTCTCTCCCTCCTAATAACTTGTCACACCTAATTTTTCTTGTTGAATCCTGTGTGTGTGTTTGGCCATTGGCTATTTCTCTCCTTCCCAACAATCACTCATTATTTTCTCTATTGAAACCTCTTTTTTGCCCCATAAATAGTATTGCACCAATTATGGAAGTCAAATTTACAACAATACATGGACTATGATATCATGTCAACTCACCACAAAATTAACGAGGATTCTCACGATATCCCTCATCTCCATCTAGATACATCCATGGCTATGGGGCTATATAGTCCCATGCGGTAAAGATCAATGCAAATAATGGACACGATGCCTTGCCATCCTACAAATTCCTAATTCCTCATGTGCAACCTCCCAAATGTTTCCAATAAGGATAATTGCCATTCCAATATACCTTTTAAATGTTGAATGTGTCTTTCATCCCCATATTAAGCATAAAAACAAAGGCATTCTACATTTGCCAATAAGGCCATAATCCCTACTAAAGGACTATCTCAAACTTTGGAGAAGACGTTATCAATTGCATACTACCAAACATCCATTGAAATGGAGATGTCAACACTCCACTTATAGAACCCACATTGTTGAAACATATGGCATTGTAACATGGCATGCTCTACGATTGGACTTCAAATAAGATCAAACCTTTATATAAAAGTAGAGATATAAATAATGTAAACAACTACTAAACTATCATGGTAGGCTCACTAACAAGACTATTTGGATGTATAATTGCATGAAATATAAATGCATGGGTTGAAAAAAAATGATAAGAGAGGTTATAGACAAGATGGCACTCGAAAATACAATAGGACCATCAATCACCTTGCCGCCTTTCAAATATTAATGGAGGAAAGTTTATTGAGAGGTAACGATTTATATTGTTGCTTCGTAGACTTTAAGAAAGCTTTTTATATGGTACCTCTTTAGCATATTTGGAGGCAAATGGAAGAATTCAAGATGTCAACTGAATATATGGGTGCAATTTCTTGAATCTATGGGAAAGTTATATGTTGTATGCATGAGGGTAATGTAATTTTAAATATTTTTAATAACACTATTGGTGTTAAGCAAAGATGCCCATTCTCACCAAGTCTATTTTGGTCTATGCATTGATGAATGAGAAGAAATAGTTGCCAAGTTTATAAAAGAAGATGGTGTTGAAGAAGTTGTCATTGGTAATATAGTCATAATGCTTTTGTTGTATGCGAATGATGTAGTGTTTTTTGCAAATACTTTAGGAGGTCCAAAAGCTTATTAGGATATTTGAAGAGTTGTGCATGCATATTAAGTAACTACATGTCAACAACTTTACGACACAATTTATGCTAATGAAGAGCCAAGAAGAAGATAAAACATGTATTATGTACAATATTGAACTCACTTGAAAATGCGGAAAGCTTCAAATACCTTGGCCTTGAAGTTCCTTCGAATCATAGATGAAATGAATGTGCTACATGTCACTTGGTGGTGGAAAAAAGAGAATATTATGCATTTAGAACACATGCAATCATGTGGAAAATTAATTGTTGGATTCTCATGAAATACCTTTTCAACACTTTTGGTGACATTTATAATTCTTTATGGGGTAGACCGTAGAAGTATGGGGAGGCACTGTCCCTAAGTCTACTTGGAAAGAGTTTGAAAATGTCCAAAAGTAGTTTCTTACAAAGTGAAGAAACAAACACCATACATCCCCCTACTTCTTGAGATCATGGTCACATAAATTATTGTTGAATACATGTTTAAGGTTCAAAAAGAACATTCATATCAACTTCCTAGAATCGCATGGGAAGCAAGATCAAATTGACTATAAAAGAAATTTTTTGTGTTCCAGTTCGACACAAGATATGGAAAATTGATTTTAAAGATGGGATGCAACACACTTGATTCATCACGCATCACTATTTTCCTCAATGAATGAGGCCTTTTTGCAATGCCAATGTATCATGACATGGGAAAAATGTGAAAGCTCACGCTTCACACTTTATACTATATATGGGAAGTGAAACTAATGTTATTTAATGCCATGGTAACACAAGTTTTATAGAGTAGAAGTGTGGGGAGACACTCTCTCTTCTAAATGCATGTAATGAGATTGAGAAGATTCAAAAGATGTTTTTTAGGAGACAAACGGGAGTTAAATCCACCACCTCCTCTCATGTTATGCTCTTGGAAACATGTGCTCGACCTATAGACACATTGGTGCTACATAGAATATATAGATACATTACAAAAGTCAAGAATATGCAAAACTAAAGATGACCAAATCTTGCTTGGAATATTAGATGTAAACTACAAAAGAATCATGAGAGCAAAATTCTCTCAATTAGTTGGGTCATGTATTGACATCAAAAAATGGTTTAAAAGATGGGATGTAGAAGATCTCATAGAGCTTTCAAGTGATGTTATGAATTATGTAATTATTAAGGAAAGATTAATGGGAACCACTAATGAAGAAGTGGAAAGATGTTCAAAGGACAAAATTAGAATATTACATTGCCTAATGGTTTCAAATGCTTCACATCATTACATAAGAAGCTTCTCATCATTCTTATTTTAATTAACATAAGAGTCCATAGATATAGTTCCTCCTAACTAACTCGCACCATGCTCCATTCTTAATTTCAAGATCATGAGTGTAGACAAATTTGGTTTCCTAGAATTAAACAAATGGGAGTGAGAAGCTTTGTTTGGGTGCCCCTTTATTACCTTATGGGTGTCCCAAAGTCGTGACATTGACTATAATGGTATCTCAATTTGCTATTCTAGTGTGCTTGTTCATTCTTATGCATTACGAACAAGTCATACCTAGATCAACGCCAAAAATAACACTAAAACCTAAAAGCTTATCAACTAGGTGAAAAGCTCACTACCTAATTAGGTTTTCCTACCTCTCCCTTAATCAATACACCATGCATGTTCATTAAAGCAACTTCCTAGGTTTAATTGTCATAAAATTTAGTTGTTTATTTTAAATAATTAGTGGTCATATAGGATCAATCGATGTTGAGATTGAATGGAAAAACACTTTTTAAAATATAGTGCTTTCCCTCTTGGATCAATTTATTGATTGTTCATGAGGTCCATTTTTGCAAGTTTTGGAGTAAGACCTGTGATAGATCTAGTTAAATCATCAAAACAACGAACTTACAAAAAACCAAAATTTGAAATAAGACATGACACAAACCTACAAAAAAAATTTGACGAAGATCTGGTTAAACCATTGGACAAATATGCTAGATTAAAGTAGACAATAACACAAGCATTTGAAATGATCAAAATTGGGTAGGTCGCTTTGTGTGATTAGTATGGAAACTCCAATTATTTTAAAATGTTGCTCCTAACTTCGAAATTATCCAGGCTTGCAAATTTGAATACATACCAACAAAATGTTTTTGTTGAAATATCTTATCATGTCAATTCCTTGAAAATAAATCTGAGTCAAAATATCTTATTATGTCAATTGCTTTAACAAAAAAATTCCTAGATAAGACTATTAAAAGAATAATGCCAAGTTCCAAGTACCAGTTTTTGTACCAGAATATGTGATGATAATTTAAATTGCTCAGAAACAATAATATTAATAGAAAACAAGACCATTGACGGAAAAGATGAGGAAACCCACCTACAAGAAGCTTTTTCCAGGCCGTATTCGGGGCCGCTTCGCATCTCGTTCATTCATCCAGTCTGAAAGGGACTGAAGGCCACGTGCACCAAAGTAAATCCCAGTTAATACTAGTAAAATTGACATTATAATAAGACACCATTTAACCAGCTGCCGTGAGATCTCCTGGTAAGCATCACATTCAAAGAAAAATTTGATCAAAATCTTTGAGAATATAAAACCAACCAATGTAGTAATTCAGCAATCAGATTTTTAGATTTTGTGCATTCATTGCTCAAACTTCCAAATCACATAAAATCTGTGTTGTGTTATTATGGAAATCAATTGTTCACACATTTTTTGTATGGACATTGGTTGCTAATGCATGCATTTACAGGTGTCATGGCATTTGCACCATGAACCTTGTTGAAGTATATCACACGAGGAAAAGATTAAATCTATATAAAACCTCCCCAGTATGTACTATGCATACAATATAGAAGAGAATATTTATCCACAGAAAAATGGAGGTGTACACATCATATGATAAAAAAATGTGATTCATTTAAAACAAAAGACAAAAAGATCAATTTATGGGGACAGATTTTAGAGTATCTGGAAAGAACTGCAGTGGCTCATAAAAAACCCTTGTTGTAAAAAACGGCACCTTGAATCTTGATTGCTGAACTTGTACATCTTGACCATATTGCTTGCGTCGCTTCGGCATCTTCTTCGTGGGCAGCTCCTGCATAGATTTCGTGCAAAGAAACTTGGTTCATTCTTAGAATTGTTTCATTCTTTTTAAGATGGCTCCCAGCTTACTTACAATACAAGCTAGTTTAAGAGGAAAGAATGTACTAAGTACATTAAAAATTATCAAGTGAAGCAATACTATGTTTTAACAGGAATATCCATATTCACTTTTCCAAAATCTATTTGACTTATGAGTCCCTAAAATTTTGGATAGTTTACCAGAATACCCCTAATTTTCCAAAAGTTACCAGAACACCCTTCTGTAGCAGCAAAACTTGTACCAAGGAGTGTTCTGGAAAACTGAGGAGTATCCTGTTAAGTATCCAGAACACTATTTATCCAGGTATAAACTTATTTCAAATGGTTATGTTTGCCTTGGATACTGGTGCTTTCCGGTGACGTAATTCCTCCATCTCCTCTTTTGATCTGTGTTCTTCAGCCAGTCGTAAACAATCATCATCACATGCAAGTAGCCCCACACCCACTTGAACCTTCAAACCACGTGGTTTTGAATTGGTAAGGGCAGCTTGAACATCTGAACACATCCAATCCTTCTTTAACCGAAGACATGCACACCTAACTGTGACCTGGAATCATCACAGAAAATTATGTTAGTATGTACGTGTTCATAGCTATCTAAAATTCATGTGGATCACCATGTGCGCAAATTGCTGTTTAGAATACCTAACATGGCACCCATGAAGTACACATGTAACTGTTTATAAGCATGTTTGTTCGAAACATCTAAATGCATATATTTATGTGGCTATCTCATATTTATTAGTTAGAAGAAATAAACACAATAAAAATAGTTTGATGGAACCCACATGAGAATAATCAATCAGTACCTTTTTTCTGCAATTTTCAGCCATTTTACAAGGACCTGGATGACAGATATCTGAGCAAAGGTGCATGCAATTTGGTAGTTTTCTGCACAAATAGGAGCAGTATATACTTTTATAAAATGTTAATATTTTGCACTCATAACACATGAGAACATTGAGCTGAAATACAGGGAAATGAATTTGAATCAGCCTGCCTTATAATTTCACATTTATAGCCTAGGTTAATATCAGTGGATAAAAGTCACATATCACAAACACCTGAATTACACAACAAAATTCCAAATTTTAATCTTTTGTTAATGAGGATTCTATGCTTTCTACTTTGTATGCTATAAGAATTGATTTGCATCATTTTCCTCTAAGACACATTAAAGAGAGAGAATGCAACCAGCCTGGGAGCCTTCTTATTATTTGCTTTAGATTTCCACATCAGTCAGCCACTTCATAGCCACTGCATTACAAATTTAGGGGACCTTGCATCGCATGCATGTAGATAAAAAGTACAAGCAAAAATTCCAAATTTTAAAGCATCCAAGTGACAGGGAACCTTCCATCACATGCACGTAGATAAAAAGTGCGAGAAAAAATTCCAAAATTTAATACGTCCAAGTGACAGGGGACCCTTTGCCCTTTGCTTTAGATTTCCACAGACCCGTATGAAAATAAAGAACCCAAATATACATGCTAATAGAGAAAGCTATTACTTTCGCTGTCAGCTCTTTATACTAAACATTGGTCACTGAGTGAGCATTACATCCATATGACTTGAATCTGTAGGCCATTTGACAAAGAAATATCAGGCACATTCACTGGTGAATAGTCAGAATTTACGAAGTATCCATTATTTAAGAGAATATCACATGAATCCCTTGTAGTAAGATTACAATAATCATGGGTTCAAACTTCAAAAATCTCCTGAAACGGATGACATTGATCATCACAAGTTTAACACCAACGAAGCAGAATCACACTTCAACAAATGGGAGGGAGTCTCACTCCCCATCTACTGAATAAGGCTGTAATTGTTGCTGCCAATGACAGAGAACTAGCACTTTTTTTAAGGGAAAACGGGCCTTTAATTGCTTATGCATTTCTAGGGTTTTTCCCTTCATTTCAAAATTGCCAAGGCTAGATGCTTGTGGCCCTTCAAAGAGTATAGCTCACAAATGGGGCTATCATCATGAAGACATCGAGACCCACTATGTTGTATGCCTATCACCATCAATGCAGCAAGATTGTTCAAAATGTTTGGGCTTACTAAAAGATTACATAACTCTCACCAATGGTTCAAACATGTGGGTAGAAAATTTTCATCTTTCTTTCACAGCAAGTCCTTCAAAGAAGGTCATGTAACACATCATAGATTGTGAAAAAGACAATACATGCTCAAAGATTTCAAAAGTAAGATCAAATAAACAAAGTAATACGTTATGAAAAGACCTGTGACAAGGACCCCCACATGACCGCTGTTTCTCCCTCTCTTCTTCTGTCAAACTGCTGAAAAAACTGCACTCAAAAGAACGGACAAGGGTTCCACAGTAGCACGACCGTTTTAAAGGAGCTTTGCATGGATCACAGACACCAAAATGGCAGGACTGAATACATGGATGGGGACAGGGAGGCATCCGTTTCTGAATATTAAAATGCAATGATAATTATCATGTAATATAATTGATTTATTTTCTTTAAAATAGCCTATATGTTAGTTACATTAATATATGCATTAGGTACACATTATTTCGGAATTGCTGTGTGGCCTAAGCTAAAGAAATTACAAAAAAGAATGACTTATAATTTTACAAAATATATAGCAGATGTTTAAGCTACCTTTTGACAAGTGAGTTTGCACTGATCACACGTATCATGTACATCCTCAGAGTCTATTAAAGGTTGAAGTTGAGAATTTGCTGTTCTTGGAACTGTGACATTGTGGCAAGACTTTTGGCATGTGTGATTTCCACATGCAAGGAGGTTACCACACAGACTTGCACAAGAATAATCAATGCTTTGAGAGCATGCCATCTGTATAAAACAACACAGATTTTGAACATCAACCATAATCAAAGAAGGGAAATCAAGAATCGCGAAAGTGCACCAAGTTTCTTACAATTCTCTCGCCTCCCATATGACCACCAAGACATTGCTTCAGGATTCGTTCATTACATGGAGGACAAGGAATCCCCATGCTTTCTTTGTCCTCGTCTGGTTTCCTATGCTTCTTTCTTTGCCTCAATGTATACACTGGATTTGGAGGTGGTCGAGGACCATGGCACCTGGCATTATTACAACCCAAAATTTATGTCACTCCAAAATGTATGAAATTTGATTTTAATTTATGAAATTTATGTTATTACACAGAAACCTTAATGTTATCTAAATGATCAAAGAACATCACAGGTCTCTCTGGCAATATCCTGTGGAAGATAGTAGAGATATAATGAATGCTCAAATGATAGTGGAACAGATAGCTCAAGGCATGTTCCAATATTTATGTTCAAAGATGGTACATAAAATTAGACAAAGAAAGACTCTGAAGTCCTCAACAGTCTCATGCACACATAAACAGTCAAAATGGGGTTTAAAAAGAGAAAGCAAGTCAACAAAATGTTTAAGTTCAATTAATCATCAAAACGAAGTGAAATACAGAGAAATAAGAGCAGACTAAAAATCAGTTATTATTCAGCAATTATGCATGATACTCAAGCATACCGTTCTTTGCAGGTATGGCCACAAGAGAGCCTTTCATCACAAACCAAGTCACATGGGGGACAAGCACCGTAATGGCATCGGTGAGGCTGTAAAATATGAAGAATATCAAAAGAACTTTTAAATTTCAAATACACCTTACAATGATGGTTTTGGTTTACACCTTACAATTCATGCCATGTTGGCATCGTGGCAAAACATTGCACCTTCTTGAACATCGAGGAGGTTTCTTGTCCTTTTCTGTGCCGCAAGGTACCTATCATCACGAGATAAAAAGGAGAGTGGGTAGCTGAACACATATCTCTAACGCTTATAACAAAGGAATAAACTCACTTCATATGCTGTAGAACCACAAGCACAAGATATCCGCACAGATACAGGACAAGGTGCACACAGCCCTCTGCGAAAACAAACCAAAGAATATAATTCAAACCCCACTCTATCATTTGAACTGTGATGCAATTCTGTTGAGGTGGTTTGTGTTTTAGAAGTTCTGCAGTTGAAGAATTGAAAATCTACCAAGATAATATCTTTCAGAAAAATCATTTCTGAAATGCTTTGATTTGAATCATTCCCTATGTAAAGTATCTAAAGATGGAAATGGTGCATGAGAAAACTCTTATACTATTTCATTTGGCCTTAAGAAAATAAAAACAATCTGCAGTAAACGCATGGAATCATATTCGTATGAATCTGAATTACCACAATACCTCCACTATGTTACCCACGTTGTCTTTCATACATAATAACTAAAATTTGGAAAACAAGAAGAAAAAAGTCAATCCAGAATTACCATGTGAGAACAGATTGAGCTAAAGGACATGTGTTTTATGTGTGTGGTCCCTTTTTGTATGGCCTTCCTCCCTAATAGATTGTCAATAAAATGAGTCTGCAATATATAATAAGAAGCCTTGCTCTAATCAGTGAATTCCTTGCAACAACTTCGTTGTGTTGATATTGCAGAGAAAAAAGAACATTGTATCACTTGGAGTTCCTGAATGTGAATATGAGGATGTCTAGGAGAATGTTTCCTATTTTATCGATGGGTAGCACACTTTAAAAGGAATCTCAATGTGAGTGGATGACTGGATATCCGGCTAAGAAAAAATACTGCAGATTATTGACATCATCTTAGCTTCCATGTTTGTATACTAGTTTGAATCTAATATTTTCCTTCAATTCCTACAGAAGGGACAAGGCTATTGTTAAATCCAAGCATGCCATTGAAGAACAAGAAGAATACCTATGACAAAGAGCAGGGCATTTGTGATTGCCACAACGAAGCCTTCTTCCACAAATCTGCAGGTATCCACGTTTTTATCAGTTCCAGCAACCATATAGCTCACATAATGAAAATGCAAATCACACTCCTGACTAAGTTTTCATACACATGTACACACATGAGCATATATCCATGTACATATACAGACAGACACACATGCACACATGTGCACACACACATATATATAAATCACATGTGCATGTTTCAGTTTCATAAATACTTGTTTATAATCTACCAATTAGCAAACAAAGTTGGATCAATAATCATGTATATTTTGGCTTTTCTCAAGACAGATCAGCTTATGACATATATACATATATGCATATAGTTTCAGTTCCAGAAATACTTATTTCTGATTTTACCTATTAACAAACAAAGTTAAACTAGAAGCATGTATATTTTGCCTTTTATACATAGAGATCAATTTATGACATATGCTCACACATTTTTCAACTTTAAAACAAATGTTGCATACTGTACATATCTGTTCACATCCATATAATTTATTCTACTTTATTTTGATTATGCTGGCAACTCAACGACTCTTCAATGGTGATTCCATTGCATTCAAGGTCTTTTAGAAAACAAAAACATAAATGTGAGTATAATTATATGTGTTCTCAACATCAAACATTTAAGCATCGTAGCCTATGACTGTGGCCAACATTCTGTGGATCCTCAGCCCTCATGAAGTAGATGCAGTTTAAACAAAGAACCGGAACGTTCAATAACAATACATTGAAAGGCACTCCTGCCTTGCAGATCTCTTCAATAGAAAAAAGCATCATCCACGAAACCACTAAACATAAGTGACCTAGGCAGAAGATCTAAGCAAAATGGTCATACCTATTAACCAGTTTCCTATAAGCTTGCCCATAGACAACCCAAAGCAACACAACCATAAGCCCTATTTAAATCAAGATGTAAAATTACTAGCAGTTGTCTCAAAGCTTGAGACAACACCAAATTCCACAAAAGCATTTGGCTTGTAAGAAGGTTAATATATTAGAAATATTGAGAATCGAGTAGATAGGTATATAGAGTTACAACTGCAGAGATGGATATATGAAAACAGAATTTCTATTACTTATGAGAGTAGTTCAAAATGGTAGTTTTCCCATGCGCTCACACCTTAGAGCTTAGATAGGATATGGACCGGCTCACTACAAAATTAGTGGGGACTAATGATCAATCTGACCACTGTGTGAGAAAAGTGACTTATAATCTATGTTTGGTCTTAGTATAAATGTGCAAGTCAGTTGACAGTAGTGGAGATATTCCTTTTCTGTCAACTGACTTGTCATTTAATATGACCCAACTCCCTAGGTACAGGCTAGTGCTAGATAATACTTATCTTGAAGTCAATGACGCATACTTCAAGACTAAGTACATCGTAACTTGCCCACAAAATATTCTAGCTGACTTGATTAGCCAATCCTTTTATCTATTTCTCTCTTTCCTAAATATATTGTGTCCTACGCATCTACGGTTTCCTAGATTAACACCTTATCGACCCATATGGTCGAGTTGCACACTAGCCGCTCCTCATTTGGGGCGCTATCACAAAATGTGCACTCTAAGAGCACATATGGGGATAGATTTACAACTTGGGGCTGATCATTGATTATATCTAACACGCCCCCTCAATGATCAACCCATTGAGTTCACTTGGAATTGGGCCAACACCTAGTCGTCGAAGGTGTTGTTGCAACTGTTCTGCTCCAAGCGCCTTTGTGAAGATATCTGCAGCATTTTCTGATGTTGGACAGTACTCAAGCTCCACAATCTCATCATTTATTAGCTCCCGCACATAGTGATACTGAATCTCTATGTGTTTAGTACGTGCATGAAATACGGGGTTCTTGGCAATGGCCATGCAACTCTGATTGTCACACCTCAATACCGTTGCCGTCCTTATTGGGACTGCCACATCCATAAGGATTCTTCTTAGCCAAACTACCTCGCATGCCGCTATGCATGCTGCTTTGTATTCTGCCTCCGTTGAAGATAGTGCCACTGTTGGTTGTTTTTTACTACTCCATGAAACAGCTCCAGATCCTATTGAAAAACAATATCCAGAAACTGATTTTCTGGAATCACTATCTCCAGCCCAATCGGAGTCGCAATATCCACTAAGTTGGTCAATTGTTGGCTTGTAGAAGATTCCATAATTTAAAGTACCCACAATGTACTTTAATACACGTAGAGCAGCTTTCCAATGAGTCTCCTTCGGCTTGTTGCTGAATCGACTCATCACATTGACTGCAAAACAAATATCCGGCCTAGTGTTGCATAGGAAAATTAGACTTCCTACTAGTTGTCTATACTTCCTTATGTCAACCATTGGTGATGAGTCTTCTTGGGATAGCTTGCAGGTTGACTCCATTGGAGTCGACTTCGACTTGCTGTCCATCATCCCGAAGGTCTTCAAGATCTCTGTTGCATACTTTCTTTGTGACATGAAGATGCCGACCGAGGTTTGCCAAACCTCAATTCCAAGGAAGTAGTGTAGAATCCCCAAGTCTGTCATTTCAAACTCAGTTTTCAAACACTCTTGTGTTTGGCCAATGCACTCTTCATGGTCACCAGTAAGTACTAGATCATCCACGTAAATGATAATGATGACTTGTTTCCCGTCCTTCATTTTGACATACATACTTGCATCCGAAGCACATTGCTTAAAGTCGATTGATTGTAAGAAGCTGTCTATCCTCTTGTTCCAAGCTCTTGGTGCTTGCTTTAGACCATATAGTGCCTTCTTCAGCTTGCAAACTTTGTTTTCTGAATTCGGTATCTCAAACCCCGGTGGTTGTGTCACATATACCTCCTCCTTGAGATGCCCATTCAGAAATGCTGATTTGACATCCATTTGATAAATCGGCCATCCTCTTGAAGCAGCCAACGCTATGACCATTCGAATTGTTGTCATGCGAGCTGTCGGGGCAAATGTTTCTTGTACATCGAACCCTTCAATTTGGGAGTATCCTTGCGCTACTAGCCTGGCCTTGAATTTCTCCAAAGAGCCATCAGCTTTATACTTTACTTTCCATACCCACTTCGTGCCTATCACCTTCTTCTTTGTTGGCCTCTCTACCAACTCCCATGTGTCATTTTTCATGATGCTATCATATTCTGATATCATCGCCTCTTTCCACTTCGGGTCGGCCATAGCTTCCTCCACCGAGGTCGGCTCACTCACTGAGCCTATGATGTCCACCATCAGAGCCATGTTGACAATGTGGTCAGAGGTTCTTCCTTGCTCCTGTATTCTTCTTGATCTTCGTAATCCATCAGTTGAAGTTTCAGGAAACTCAACTTTAGGAGTAGGATCATTGAAGAGTTGTTGAGCCCACTTAGGTATTTTCTTTACATGTGGGACTGGCATAGGCTGAACTAGTGAACCATTACCATCAGATGGTTCAGCTTCCTTTTTTGGATAATGGGTCGGGATTGGGTAAAATACTTCTTCAGTTGATGAGATAACTTGAGAATCGTTGTTCTCAGCTAGCTGTGGTTGTTCCTCATCGAACACCACATCGCGGCTTGTCAATATCTTTCTTGCCTCTGGATCGTAGAGTCGATAGGCCTTTGACTCTTCACTATATCCGAGAAAGATACACTTTTTGCTTTTAGCATCCAACTTCTTTCTGCTCACATCTGGAATATGTGCGTAGCACATACACCCAAAGGTTCTGAAGTGCAGCACTGAAGGTTTCTTGCCTGAATAAGCTTCTTGGGGTGTTTTCCCTTGAAGTGCCTTCGTGTAGCTCCGATTGAGGATGTAAACTGCTGTGTTCACTGCTTCAGCCCAGAATGGGTCGGGCAGCGCTTGTGCCTTCAACATACACCTAGCCATCTCGACAACTGTTCGATTTCGACGTTCGACAACGCCATTTTGTTGTGGGGTGTAGGCAGTTGTAAGTTGGCGCTTAATTCCATGCTCTTTGCAATACTCACAGAATTCTATTGATAAGAATTCTCCACCTCGATCAGAGCGTAGCTCCTTCACTAACTTTCCAGACTCTCGCTCGACAAACTTATGCCATCTTTTGAAGATTTTAAAAGCTTCAGCCTTCTCCCGAAGGAAGTAAACCCACATCTTTCTGCTGAAGTCGTCGACTATTAGCATATAGTAGAGAGATCCACCCATTGCAGGAGTCACCATTTTTCCAGAGAGGTCAATGTGTATTAGCTGTAGAGGAGTCTTTGCCCGATTTTGACTCTCTTTTGGAATGGCTGATCTTTGATGCTTGCCCATCATACAAGCATCACAAACATGACTTAAGTCAGATAGGGTTGGCAACCCAACTACCATATTCGACTTCTTCATCTCCTTCAACACAGCAACGTTGAGATGCCCAAATCTCTCATGCCATTGCTTTGTGTTGGTACTTGTGCTGTGGTCAGTAGAAATGGTAAACGCGCTCAGCTCATAGAGATTGTTGCGCCTCACCCCTATTCCTACAACCTTGCCAGCAGAATCTGTTATTTCTGCACCCGACTTCTTGAATCGAACATCAAGACCCTTGTCAGTCAGTGCAGAAATGGACAGTAGATTCTTCTTCAGATCTGGCACGTACAACACTTGAGAGAGATGCTTTGTCCCACCGGTCGTTGCTTTGAGGGAGACGGTTCCGGTTCCTTTGGCCGGACATCGAGCATTGTTCCCGACCACAACATTGATGGGCTCTTGTAGAGGTGTCCAAGAACTGTACCAGTCACGATTACTGGTCATATGTCGGGATGCTCCACTATCGAGAATCCAAGACTCATCAACAACTTGAGTGTCAACTGAAGAACACACTTCTTCAGTTGCGACCCATAACTCAAGTTCATCTACGACATTGTTAGCGGACTCGGGCTCTCTCCAAGAAGTCTTATTAGAACCATTCTTCTCATCCGCCATCTTCTTTCGACAATCCTTGATTGTGTGACCCTTCTTGTCACAGTAGAAACACGATCCATTGAACTTCTTCTTCTTCGGTATCCTATTCGCATTGTTTGAATTGGATGCCCCTTCACCCTTAGTCCTAGAGACAAATGCTGAATCTTCCCTTTCTTCTCTTGTCTTCAGCCGAAGCTCCTCTTCAAGCAGCATTGCACTTAGTTCATCAAATTTTAAAGGAGTGGGTCGAACCTAAGTGTTCAATGCTGTCACAATGCCATCATACTTGAAAGGAAGTACTCGAATGCACCGACGAGCCATATCCTCTTGAGAGACGACTACTCCAACAGCCGCCAGCTGATCTTGAAGATCCTTAATCCTTTTTACAAAGGATTCTACTTTCTCTCCATCAGCGAGCTTCTCTGCAGCAAGCTGATTTTCGAGGTTTTGTATCCTTGTATAGTTTCTGGTCTCATACAGGCTGGCCAATATGCTCCAAGCTTCATGTGCCCTAGTTGTATGTTGCACTAGTGTTAGTACGGAGTCACATACACCAGTGACTATGGTACATAGCGCATCAGCATTCCTTCTCTTCCAGGCTCGAAGTAGATCAGCATTTGGAGGAATTGATGTGGTAGGGTGTGCAGGGTCAAAGGTTGCCATGGGCTCAGGGTCTCCCCCTGTGGGTCCCATGATTGTTTCCAACAACTCGTAGGAATCCAAAATGGCAGACATTTTGAACTTCCATAGAGTGTAGTTGGTTCCATCTAGCTTTCCATCAGACAATGGAGGTGGGCGAATGCGCAATGGAGCAGCTGCAACATTCGTGGACAAGGCCATTGATACTCTGTCTCTCTCTCTCTCTCTCTCTCTCTATTTCTCTCTGTTGCTAGACAGCAACTACCCGTATATACCTAATCTAGATCAACCTCTTCGCTCTGATACCATATTAGAAATATTGAGAATCGAGTAGATAGGTATATAGAGTTACAACTGCAGAGATGGATATATGAAAACAGAATTTCTATTACTTATGAGAGTAGTTCAAAATGGTAGTTTTCCCATGCGCTCACACCTTAGAGCTTAGATAGGATATGGACCGGCTCACTACAAAATTAGTGGGGACTAATGATCAATCTGACCACTGTGTGAGAAAAGTGACTTATAATCTATGTTTGGTCTTAGTATAAATGTGCAAGTCAGTTGACAGTAGTGGAGATATTCCTTTTCTGTCAACTGACTTGTCATTTAATATGACCCAACTCCCTAGGTACAGGCTAGTGCTAGATAATACTTATCTTGAAGTCAATGACGCATACTTCAAGACTAAGTACATCGTAACTTGCCCACAAAATATTCTAGCTGACTTGATTAGCCAATCCTTTTATCTATTTCTCTCTTTCCTAAATATATTGTGTCCTACGCATCTACGGTTTCCTAGATTAACACCTTATCGACCCATATGGTCGAGTTGCACACTAGCCGCTCCTCATTTGGGGCGCTATCACAAAATGTGCACTCTAAGAGCACATATGGGGATAGATTTACAACTTGGGGCTGATCATTGATTATATCTAACATAATAGCAATGTCTAATGAACAACTCATAAAGGACGATACAATAATTCATCCAAATTCAAAGGTTTCTAGGAAAGTCTACTCAACTATTCGTAAAAGGTAATATAATAATCCGGCTGTATGTCAAACATGCTGGAACATATATGATACAACCTAATCATCAAACTACTAAACCATCAATTTTTATCAAGCACATTGCAACAGATATCATACTACATATTATATATGCATTAATAAGTTGAGACAGCTTGCCTCGGAACAAGGAGGGCAATCTCCATTGCAGCAACGGCGTTTGCACGGGTGGCGTTTACAATCTCTCCATCGTTGGCATTTCCTCTCACATTGCAAATCTTGATGACAAGGGACCTGCAATTAAAAAACCAATTCCTACAACTAGCTCATAAATAGAGGAATGAACCATAATGCACCACAATTCATGAATTCTAAAGGGGAAAAGCCTATTTGCAAAACATCAATTAATCAAATGCTACAATAAAATCGTAAATAGAGGAGTAAATCTATAATGCACCGCAATTTATCTAATCATAAAATCCTGCATAGATAGAGGAATAAATCCATAATGCAGCACCATGATTTAATCAACTGTAAATGCCTGCATTTTACCACAACTAGATCATAAAATAGAGGAACAAATATGTAATGCACCACAAGTTAATAGATTCAAAAAATCCAATATGTTACAACTATATCATCAATAGAGAATAAAACAGTGATGCAATCCAATTTAGTGCATTAAATGAGGCTACATCTTACAAAAGGTAAAACACTATTTTAGAGTAGCATCAATGGATACCTCTTTCTTCAAGCTCCCACATCGGCATATTTTCAATGTCATGACTCTGCAAATGGATTTGCAATCTCCAACATGGCATCTCTCTTGACAGCGATGTAAAGAACATGACAACAACTTCTCACATGTTGAGCCACATGTAGGTGCCACAGCATCACATGGCATATCTTTATAAGACAGTTTTCCACATGGACATTTTTGTCGGCCTTGGAGCTCACAATCCCCACAAGATCCACTATGACAAACTTTCTTACACCAATGCTTCTTACAAGGAAGTGGTTTATCACATGACTGCTCGCACGAGAAATCAGATTCTGAACATGCACGAACATTCTCTATCCGACCACATCTACATTTATGTGATCCACTTTTCTTACAAGGAGGGCAATCCTCAGCATGACAAACCTCTTCACAGACATGGATTCCACATACAAGGTCATTCCCACATCTTTCTCCACATGAGAACTGCTTATGTCCACATCGGCGGACATCAGTCATTCGTCTGCAGTGGCAACTGGTCTTCACAAACTGAGGGCAAGGTGGGCATTTACCCGGGTGGCAGAGGAGCTTACAATGGTGTCCACAACCTTTTGACAAGATCCGTCCATCGGATGATGTCCGGCCATCAGATGATAACTGCCCATCCAATGACAATGCCCTCCCACATATTTGCCCACACGAATGAGGTGTTAGCCATGGATCAACGAGAGGATCAATGACTTTCCCACAGTAGCACAAAGATTCTCGAGGAATCTCGACTTGACTATATGTAATCCGGCATTTCGGACAATGCCAAGTGACCTCAAGTTGCACATTGGGGAAACTTTCTTGTGATAACCGAGATCTAGCTCTTTCTATCATGGATTTACATGCTTCATTCGCCCATGCTTGAATGCAAATGAGATGATAAATTGCATGACAACCCATTGTACAATGCCATATAGGATCAATATTTCTTACCTTTTCTAGGCATATGAGGCAAGACATAGCTTTGAGCTTTGACGCGACAAGAAGGTCTCGGATTTTTGAGAGTGCGGGTTCCGAATAAGGAGAATTTCCTTCAGAGAATACATCTTTGTTATGAAGCGTTGTTTCTCCATAGCCATTGAGTATGTTGGATTCTAGGGTTAGAACAGAGGCATAGAGTTGTCGATGGCTTGATCCATTATAATTATCATTACCTTCATCTTCTTCTTCATCATCATCTTCTTCATAGCTATGGTCTATGCCTTCTTCTTCTTCTTCTTCTTCTTCATCCGACAAATTGTGGGCACTCCTGAGATCTGGGAAAGCTTGTTTGTTGTCCAGTGGCCATCTCTGATGCATCTCTCTTGTCTCTCTCTGTCTGTCTGTCTGTCTCACTCACTCCTCCTAGATATAGATTATACATACATACATACATACATACATACATACATGTGGGGTTTGAATCCTTGTCTACAGACCACAATTGGCACTTTCTTGATTTGGAGTCTACAGATTCTCTTCTCTTTCAAGAGAGTTGTCGATCACTTTCCGGGGGCACTTTGGCGATGTTACCAACGATATTGGCATCTAATAGCAAGATAAGAAAACCCGGAATTCTAATCTGGAGAGATGTGCATGTAGCATGTCGCATTATTACATACAATCCGAGTCATACCTAGGTGTAACTTTCTGATATTGTACTAAATTCTAATGATAAGTAATTATTAACGAGAAGAATGGATTAAGGATCTTTGACCATTGCCATCACTTCAAAGTAAAGGACATTAGATGAATGCAAAACCACATCGTCATTGAATATGGCCTTACTTTTTACTTGGAAGTCAACCAATCAACGAATTAGAATGCGAGAGCTTTGCCTCGTTGGTAAAATCATGACAATATATTTCAAAAGGGGTAGCTAGTCCCCCTTCATGTAGTTGAAATCCTTAACCTCCAAGATTGTCATTTATTCCTACTTGTTCCAAGTCCTTATTGGTTTGTCTTCAGTTTTAGGATAATCGGTTTCCCACTTCTCCAACCATTAGAATTAGCCTTTAGAATCAATTCATAGCGTTATGCTTATACCATACTCCCCATTATCAATATGTTGCACTCTTACAATGACAAATATGAAACAAGGACATTATGTTTAAGAACGCGCTCTTCCTCTCGAGTGGCATCATGCTTGATTGAATTCAACCATTTTTCTTTCAAAATTCTCAAAAGGGATGTCGTATCAACAAAGTTTTTTGGATGGTATGTCAAAAAAGAGGATAAGTATTCCCCTTTATATAGTTGAACACCTCATGCTCCTAGATCGCCGCATGCTTCCATGTGCTTGAGATACTTAAGGGTTTGTCTCAAGTCCTAGGATACTTCCTTTCCCACTTATCTTGCTCTTAAACCCAGAAGATGTAAAATTAACCAATTTCTTGTCACATCACAAGTGTGGAAATCAACTGGAATGTTTTGGAACATGACCTTGATAAGAATATAAAATGATGTAACTCGTTATAATTTCGCCTCAAAAAGAACAACTATTCTCCATCACTATCAATAGCGTAGAACACATTATGAGAGATGTGAAGGGAGGTTGGTTGCTTTGTTACATGTATGCCAATGACCTCTTCTCCATAAGTCGTACTACCAATGTCAAGAGGAGATCACATTGGTCCAGTCCCAACATAGCTAGTTGAAGGGTAAGGTACATCCACTCAAACAACATGGGAAGGTCGAATGACTGTGGCCATGCCAATCCACTTCTTTTCTTTTCTTATTGGGTTGCTCACAATTGTCTAGCTTTTGCTACCAACTCCCCCATCAGGTTGTCTTACTTTATCGTAGCCAATAAGTAGCGCCAATTGTATTCATCGCATAGATGAAGTAGCAGGTTCATCCACCACCTTCATTCTTCCCCTCAAACAAGCAACTTCCATCTTATTATCCATGTTTGTTCATCAAGAAGGACTAGAGTTAGTTTTCCAATAAGATTCAAGCTACAATTTCAAACAACACCTTTCCTTCTTCTTCTTTTTTGAATAAAGATTGGTCTTGGTGTTAATGGAAAGATGCCCAAAGGCGACAAAGAATCCATGCAGTAAAATATAACCCTCATACCCACATTAACCAATATAACACCTTTCCTTTATGAAGCACAACCAAAGTTCTTCTTTTGAACTTTCAAGAAGGCATGACTATTCATCGATTATTATATGATAATCTTTAACATGGCTCAAATTGTAGAAAGAATTGAATAGTACAATTTTGAAATCCAAAATTTTAGAAGGATCATGCAAGAAGGCAATATCATATTGTGGCTACAATATGTGAATCCAACAAAGCAAATCAACACTTTTCTTTTTACTTCAAAGCAATCAAAATGACAATCTTTATGAATCATTGGAAAGTGTTTCATGATCATTATTAGAAACGAATGGAGAAGCGATAGAACGTCCGAAACCGCATATTGGATTATTCTAGTGCCATACAACCTCTGTCGGAGTAGCCTATTACGCTTCGTAAGATCTAAAATTATCATCCAAACCTCACGGAAAAAGTTGTATGATTTGGGTGCCTCGTCAACAAGCACGGGTTACTCAAGTTACCCAAAATTTAGATAGATAGATAGATAGATTATATTATCGTCTTCGGAGCTCAAATATGACCTATTAGACCAAAAATATTACATTTCACGTGATACGTGTGAAAGTGAGTAGTGACTCTCGATGTTCAAGAAGAGGCAAAGTCGGGTTATCGGTGACAATAGAAGAAGGGGGCAAAGTAGTTGGGTTATCTATCGGTGATAGAAGAAGTGGGGCAGAGCTAGGGTACTGGTTAGAAGAGGCAATAGAAGAGGCAAAGTCGAGTTATCGATGACAATAGAAGAAGGGGGCAAAGTAGTTGGGTTATCTATTAGTGACAAAAGAAGTGGGGCAGAGCCAGGTTACTAGTGGCAGAGGCTAGTCCGGGGCCAAGTTACTAGCAAAAGGCAGGTGCATGCGTGTTTCTAGATAAAGATCTGACGGTGCAGATCGCATATGGCCACCATTCCCCCTCTCGCCAGGAACCAGGAAGGCCACATTATATGCGTTGGTAGCGGATTCTCACGAGCATAACATTAGCGTAGAAGGCCTCAATTATACGATTGGGTAGCAAAAACACTTAGTATCGTAACATTAGCATAACATTAGCATGGAAGGCCTGAATTATATGATTTGGTAGCAGCAGAAATACTTGGGACCATAACATTAGCATAACATTAGTATAGAAGGCCTGACTGAATTATATGATTTGGTAGCAGCAAAAAATATGTAGTGAGGAGCATAACATTAGCATATATACATTAACATTACATTAACAGATTTATCCGAATATGGTTTGATTCTGCTGCTGCAGACAATACATATATATGCATGTACTTATTAAAGTCATTTGGGGAAGGAAAAGGAAATGATGGTTCGTCTTCTATGTAGCAGCAGCAGCAGCAGCCTGTGGAGGAGCTATTCATCATCTCTGTGTAGCCATGGCCATGGCGGCAGGAGCATTCTCCTCTCTCCTCTAGCCTCTCGTGGTGGCTTCTCATCTCAATACAACAGGATCCCTTGTCCCCCCCCTCCCCTTCCTCCTCTTCTTCTACGCCGCAAGGCAGTGCCGCCCTGCTCCCTCTATTGCAGCAGTATCAGTGAAGAGATCAAGACCATGGAGAGATTCATAGATGGAAGCAACAATATCGATTCCCCCCAGGTGCTCCTTTTGCAACCTTTTTTCCTGTTTTACTATGTTTCGCGTTTTTTGATAGTTCTCTAATTTAATAAATGGAATTATAATCTTTATATGCTTTTCTGTTTTCAAGAAGTGTTTCAAAAGGAGTAGATCGTGTCTCTGAGAGGCAATGCTAATAAGAATTCAATCAAGAAAATAAACATATGTAATATAAATCCATTTATATAACTGACTTCATAATGTTATGTTATGGGTTTTCTTTGTTCAAAGAAGATATTTGGCTATAAACGCAAATATACATACAATATCTAAATTGTATGTATGTACATATCGGGCTTCCTATATTATGATATGATATGGGCTTATTTCATCTGTTTGAAGAAGAATTCTGATGGCAAGAAGAGTATAGTGTCCTGGCAATGAACCAGAAAAGAGTCTTTTTGAATCCTCATAGTATGTATGTGTGCCAGCCTTAAGTGTCATGGTGTGCCATTTTCCCTCCCTATATTTTAAGAAGAGCTTTGATGGATAAGAAGTGTATGATATGTTTAGCAAAAGAATATCAAAGAAACTAATACATGTATGACTAGAGGAGATAGACATAGACGCCACAAGAAGAAGAAGAAGATGAAGAAGAATTGAGTATTATTGAAAGAAGAGATGATGAAGTTGGAGGAAGATGCAAGTTCTAGTATCATATATGGCAAAACACCTCCATTACTAGAGGAGATATGTTTATAAAATATAATAGAGTAGATTTTTTCTGCCCATGAGGAGCCAAAATTTGACCTATGGAAGCAAATAAACATATCATATTGTATGTGATTCCTTCCTAAGATTGGGGGTTATTACTCTGTAGTAGAAACTTCCTATATGAAAATAATGTATGCACATATGTGCTCACCCTTCCTAGTGGAGATTTGAGTACGATACTTAAATTATCATCCCCATCTAACAAGTCATCATATTTCTCGTGAATTACCTTATGTGCCTAGCATGCGAGAAGTAAGATACATTCATCTGCCACTAGGTTTTCAGTATGAGCAAGTACAAAGAAATGTTAGGGCTCCTTGAGAGCCAAGGCTCACAGGGTAATCGTGCCACATTATCCTTAGCGCCTCTAGTAATCTATCCTCGATGATTGCAATATTCATAGAATCACCTGAAAGCTCTAATGGATCTTCTATTCCCCATCAATTAGGTGAATCTTTAGGTGTTCTTGTATATCATTATAAGCATATATCTGTGCACACACACACACACACACACTCTTTCTTTAGCTCCATCACTCCTAATGCTAGAAGTCAACCCCAGGATATGGAAATGGGATCCAGACCAGGATATAACAAAGGGGTTACAATTGATCGGGCAATGGCAATTTGCCGTGCACGTAGGCCCCGGCCCCATGGACCACGACCTCGACACCCTTGTCATCGACAGATAAAAGCCATTATCTCCTGCCATCGTAGGTGTTTCCCTCGCTTCGGAGACATTTCCATTATGGATTGACCTATGATAGAGATCTTTCGAAGACAAAAGCTACAATATACCTAACTTGAGAATCTCACATGTGCCAAAAACCAGATTCTCTGGTCTCTTTTCTTTTCATCTTATTTACTTTTATATTTACTGTGTAATATTTACTTTATTTTGATTTGTTCTCAAAGATGAGAAAACACTTAAGATGTAATCTCTTTTGGTCTTATAGGCCATTTTGGCCTCTTAAAAGACGTTAATATATCTTTCTTTCTATATATATATATGTATATATATATATTTATTGATACCAAGATGTAGTTCAGGAACATAAAATTCACCCCCCCCCCCCCCCACAACAACAACAACAAATATGTTTTATGAGTGAAGGAGGGTATTGACACATGATGGAATGATGTTTAGGAATTGAAATTATGTGTAGGATTTGATTCTAAGAGAGGTTGAAGCAGCATTAGATTCACCTCTTGGGACTGGTCCTCAAGCACCTGCGAAAAAACCATTGGTGGTGGTCATCAGTGGACCGAGCGGAGTTGGTAAAGATGCAGTTATCAATGTAAGCCATTATTAATTTCTTACAACTTTGAAATAATTTTGCATACATTTGAGATGCAAATTTAGTTTGAGAAAGGAAATGGAATGTCATGTTAATTTTTCTAGAAGGTAAGGCAAAAATGCTGTCTGATATATGAGAGGAAGAGAGTGATGGCTCATGTATATCCATAGAGACTCCAAGCAGAGAGGAAGGAGATTCATTTTGTGGTGACAGCTACAACTCGAGCTAAACGACCTGGAGAAATCGATGGCAAGGACTACTTTTTCCTTTCAAAGGAGCAGTTTGAATCAATGATAAAGAATGAGGAGCTTCTAGAGTATGCAATTGTCTATGGGGATTTCAAGGGTATACCCAAGCAACAGGTTTAGATATATACTTTATTTCATTAAACTATACTTGATATATCCTCATGGACTTGCATGTAGTATTTTGTACCTTTTTATGCTGTGTTATCACAATGAAGAAACGCGACTTTACAGGTTCGGGATTGCCTTGCCAAAGGTTTCGATGTGGTGCTCCGGGTCGATGTTCAAGGAGCTGCGACCATTCGATCTATTATGGGAAAAAGCGCAGTTTTTATCTTTTTAGTTGCTGAGAGTGAAACAGCCCTTGTAAAGAGGCTTGTTGAGAGGAAAACTGAGACGAGGGAGAAGTTATTAGTCCGGATTGCCACTGCTAGAGAGGAACTTAAGAGAATGGAAGAATTTGACTATGTGGTCGTCAATGCAGATGGCCAATTGGAAAAAACAGCGTCATTAATTAGCCACATTATTGATGCTGAAAAAGCACGTGTACACCAAAAAGAGGTGGGATTATGAAGCTCTGAAGAAATCAGGAAGCCATATGTATGAAAAGGTGGAGCCTGCTTATGGATATGCGTAAGAGAAAAGAGAGAGTGATCACTATGCGGTGAATTTTGACCAAAATTTTTCAAATCTCAGTTTCCATGAGGGCAATTGATTTAATTTAGTGTTAAAATTTATTGCATATTTTCTTTACATTTCTATTGTATTTTTCATTAGTTGAGTAGTATGGATTGCATCATATGTGCTAGGTTCAACCTGAATTTGGAATCTCAATTTCCATGAGGGCCATCAAGTTAATTTAGTGTTATGATTAGTTGCATATTTTGTTTTTCTATTTTATTTCTCATTAGTTAAAATATGCATCTCACAGCGTGCGTGCTCAAACTTCAACATGAAAACCATGATATTCTCATTATTACTATTAGGTTGTTTTCAACAAGCAAAAAGAGGATGCTTCGCCAGTGTTATTAGCTATATCTCAAAAACGCAAAATATTAGCATAATGTTCAGTGCTGTGGATAGGATCATGGTTGAGATAGATTGATTAATCTATTCATGTCTTTGTGTGCATGTTCTTAACATAGTAATGGTGGTCTCATTAAGGAAAAGAGGATGCCTTGCTATTAGTTGGGAGGCCCAAAAAACAGGAAATTTGCATCATGCCACTACCTTCAATACAATGTCATAGTTGAGAATGTGCACATCTTTTGCCGTCTCTATGGGTATATGTCACACTTTGAATTTGTAAAATAAACTTGTGCACAAGATTTCCCCTAGGATATCTGACCTCATTACTTGAACTCATGGACTTAAATCAAATATAATCTCTACATATTTCATTGACTCAGCCTTAAATTTCAGATCTAACTTATTTGAACTCATGGGTTTTCAAGCTTCATAATTCACAAATATTATGTATTGAAAAAATGTAATCTACACCTCATTGACTCGGTCTTAAATTAAAGACCTAAAGTCATCACAGTTTATACATCATAGCGTGCAAACATTTGTGTACCAATTCCCTTGTGCTGGCCTTAACCAAAGACCTAAAGTCATCCTTGATTAGTGCACATCACACTGTCTATACATCGTACTGTGCAAACATTTGTTTGTACTGCTACCATAACAGCACCAGAAAATGTTTCAGAAGTACACAATTGAAGACAAAAACTAATTTCTTTACAGCAGAGAGATATGATATGGTGAATGTAGTTTCATACCTTATTGAGAACCTATTTGGAACAAACCATCAATGTGTTCCAAATGCAGCCAATCACCAGATCTTTTAATTACATACCCCCCTAATACAAGGGAAAAGCCATCAACAGCCCACGGTGATGAATAAAGAATTTGATCCGCCCAAAAATGTGTACTATGCAGCACATTGAGTTTCCTCCCCACATTTTTTCTTTTTCTATAACCCAAATACAACCCACAAAAATGAATAAAGGGCTTACCACCGCAATGGGTTTTAGCCATGGGGCCCATTTTACTAGTATTTCATTACACATAGCTTATGTATAAATCAAAACGTAGACACTGTATTTTTCATCCAACCAATTGGTAGTAAGATATTGTGGATATATATCTTCACCTAATGATCGATCAAGAAGCATTGAAAATAATATACATTTCTCCTTGGATGTGATCATCGAGGCAACTCATCAATGGTGCTGCTTGATCTTTTTAGGAAGTCTCACATGCAACATCCAACAGAGGCTAGGCTAAGCTGGTTTACTGGATTTGGTAGTCATATTCTGATATGTTGGAGATGCACAAGAAAGACTTTGAAAACCTAAGCGGAGGTTTCCACTCAAAAATGGTGCAAAAGCAGGAATTTCGATATAAAATAGTCATCATTAGTTGTGTTGTCATCCTTTTAACTTCGCTCTCAAACTGGATCCAAGCAATACTCAAGAGAGGTTAGGACCTGGAAATGTTAGGCTTGCTTCCACAATGGTCACAGATCCTGAGAATTCAGTATCACTCCCACTGGGGCTATCCGAACTGTCTGAAACCCACCAGCTCGAAGGATACCTTTGTTGCAAAAAGTGTTTCAATGTTTTTGAATCCACTACCTCGTCTCGGATGTCATTCATTGGTTGATTCCACGTAGGTCCTGTTGCTTTTCTTTCTTTCGGTACAAGCTTCTCCAGAAGTTTATGAACTTCAGCCCCTTTTCTTTTATCGGCACACATAACTGCTAAGCAATCAGCAGCACGTTGCTGTAAATTCGCATCCATACTCTTATCGATGAGCATTGCGAGCTTCGGGATGATATCCAAACGCAATGCTACCTCAACAGCACTACTGCTGAGACGACCTAATCGTAACATGAGCATCAAACTGCATAGCCGAGGATCAGTTCCCGTGAAACCAGCCACTGAAGTAGGTACATTCAGATCAAGAAGAGATCCCAATGTCTGCATCAATTCTTCTGAGCTCATACAATCTGCAATGTCGGAATGAGTAGCAATACAATGGAAAAGAAGGATTGCCACTTGAGTAAGACCTCGCCGCTCTCTGCTACTCCCACCACTAATGAAATTAAACACGGGAAAGAAGATGTCGAAATTTGAGTGGCGCAAGAGCAATGGCGGACGAAGCTTGAAAAGCAATAGCAAAGACAATAGCAATCTCCTCCTGTCATCAAAATCAAGCTCTTGGGAATCCTTTTTGCGGGGCAGTGCTCCCAACACTATGGCTTTGCGTATTTCCCTAAGGAATCGCTCCTCAAGAGCAATCCCGAAGTCAAACTCTGGATTTCGTAGAAATTGGTCAATGAAGAAGCCACCTAGGTAAAGCTCTGGGGAGTAGTCAACATCTCCAGTATTCTTATACAAGGGCCTAGTGTCATTCTCTAGAACTGTAGCCAATGTCCATCTCAGGAACACCGGTTGTCCTCGAGTCATTGACCATGAAGGAAGAGCTGAGAGTCCCTGATTCAAAAAGCTATCCCGTAATTTCAGCATTTCTGCTTCTAACCTTGATTTGAGATGCCATCGGCTATCTTCATCCCATACTAATCGTGGAGACCAATGCCGCCTTTCGTAAAGATCACAAGCTTTGGAAGGTTCTCGTGCAAGCATTGTCAAAAAGTCGATAGGAAACAGTAAAACCAGCGTTCTTAAACCTATGGGATCAACATTATCGTCCATACCTTTTTCAATAATTTCCAAAAGCTCATACATATCTGTAGCCCCTACAATACCTTCATTAGAAGATGCATGTCGATTGGTGATGGAGGATGTGTTTAGATGATTACTCTTGGCAATTGATCCAGTTCCCCAGAAGCTCAGGTCCTTAACAAGCTTGGTTCTCCGGCTTATACCACACCCAGCAAGCAAAACTTGACCTAGTATTTGAGCAGCCAGTAGTTGCCCAGCCTTTGTGATCTTCATTTGTTCCATATCCTCGTTTTGAGAGACTTCCTCATCAGATAGACTTGGTGGATTTAGCTTTGCAAAGATGGCCAAAACAGGAAGTAGTAACCCATCTTTTGAGAAGAAATTTGTTGCTTGTATGGTTGCAGAAATATTCTCTGCTAAAAGAAGAACAGCTTCTAGAGTAGACATTAACACTTGATCATTTCGATATCTAGAATCTCTTGCAGCCGATTGCCATAACTGAAGAGCTAAACATTGAATAAGCTCAGAACTGAATACCATGTCTCTCCCTATTTCAGAGATCGCTAAAGCTTTGACAATTGTCGCGAGTTCAATCTGAACAATTGGAAGGCTTCTCCCAGAAAGAACTATCCTTGAAAGAACAGAGTGTCTAAATTGTACAAGAAGATCATCTCTCCCTTCCTTCACTGCATGGTTGATGCATTCTCTTAATGCTGACAATGTGTATAGGCATTTTTCGAGCTCTCCAGATTTCTGTGCTGGGATTGTAATACTCTTAACAGTCTCTTCATATTCTGGTATCCCATCTCCAATCTGCTCAACCTCATCAGGAAGGTTCTCTTTTTGCTTAACTTCATCATCAGATATTTGCTCTTTCTGCTCAGGTTCATCAGATACTTGCTCATTCTGTTCAACTCCATCCTCATCAGGAAGCTTCTCTTTTTGCTTAACTTCATCATCAGATATTTGCTCTTTCTGCTCAGGTTCATCAGATACTTGCTCATTCTGTTCAACTTCATCGCCAGTTAGGTGTTCTTTCTGCTCAACTTCATTTTCAAATAGGTGATTCTGGTGAAATTCTTGGATATCTATTGTCTTTTCAATATCTCTGTCAGGATCATAAGATTCGGCAATGTCTGAAACCCCTTCAGCTTGAGTAACAAACAGATTAACTATATTTAACTGAAGGTAATCTTGCATGACATCCATGAAAGCATGACCAGGAGGCAAAACAAACCCTTCCCAAGATGTACTGCTTAGACCACGGACAAATAGACCTGCTGCAAGAAATTCTTCATTTAGGCATTCATAATTAAACCTATCTAACCACTCTGTCTCATTATCAATCATTATATCTTCTTTAAGAAGAACAGTATTGTGGTAACTCAATCTATCCTCAATAGATTGCAGAAGTTCAACTCTCATATCATATGTCCACATTCCTTCTGGGTGCATGAACTCAGAGCAAACAGCTGAGATGAATTTCTCCGGACCCTCTGCTTGTAGCAAACATGCTAGAAGAGGCACAGGCATGAGTCTTGACATGACTCCATAAATGGATCTCCTTTGCTTTTCCTGCAATGATCTGTTTATCTTGATTAAACTTCTTACTAATGATGCAAGGACATCTGCCGAACTATAGAACAATGCAGATTTTGAATCGTGAGCTTTCAAGGTTATGTCTGCTGATGGTATGGCTAATAATAGCAACAGCAAGTACCACCCCTAGGTAGGAATACACATATACTTATCAGTTATAAGAAAAAAACAATGCTGAGAAAGAAAAAAAAACACTACCATAGATGCCCTATACATGCAATTCACCTGTTTAAGGACTCTATCACAGTACATTTCATCCTCTGCAAAGTGTTTGAGACAAGTTAGAGCAGCAAAAGAAGCTGGGCTTGGGCCCCGTGGTGGCCTAGCTATAGCATCAGCTGCTGCTGAGTTGAGAATAAACCAAAGCCCTTTCCGCCACCTCATATCTTTCCATAACAGTTCTTTCCCACTTCTGTAAACCAAGAGCAGTGGAAGAATTGTAAATACATGCTAATCAGATCATCATTTTTAAGTCCAGGAAAAGTAGCTATACCTTGAGGATGCAATCGTGTCCAACAAAAGCAGACAACTACCAAGGGCAGTTTCAAACTTAGAATTATTGTCAGGAACATTCTCATTGGTTTCCGCATTTGTCCCAAGAGAAAGCACACTTAATGCAAAATTTAATGAGGCTTGGGCCGCATCAAATTCCCTGAAGCAACAAAGGGTTTAAAACACATTTATTTGAAATGAACAAACTAAAATTGAAAGGTGCAAACGCACATACAATGTGTGTTCATGGAACACACTAGGGAATAATAATAGTATATCTTCTTCTACATCTCCAATACATTGTAGAAATACCAGACTTCAACAAAAAAGAGATAGGGTATAGCACATACTCTCAGTGGGATGTAAGTTCTTTCAGTCTCTGTGTTGGTGTTTGCTTAGAGCCTGAGCTAATCTCTATTTAAATCCTGCGTTAATATCTGCTTAATCTCCACATTAATCTCTATTAAGTCTACGTTAATCTCTGTAGAATCCCTGTGTTATTCTTTGCCTAATCCCTGCATTAATGTCTGCTGCGTCCTGTGTTGACCTTTGTACTAATTTCTGCCAATCTTTGGGTTCATCTCTGTACTAATCTCTGCCTTTCTAGGCTAATTCTCTAAGAGCAAACAGGTTACCCAAAATGGAAGTCTTGTTCATCGGAGATGAGGGAAATGATGATAACTTATGCCAACCAATTAGTGGCGAGGTTAACCGCATGAGATATAATATAGAAACTCTCTTGAAATAATTATGCCATGTTAGCAGAAAAAGTAGTGGTACATGCTATGAAGAGGTTTCTATTTTTATTCAACAAGAGAGCTCTTGAAAGCTATTAAATGAGGAAGAGAGCACATTGTCAGGTTCAGAGGTTTTGTGAGACAAACAACTGGGCATTGGAAACAAAACGAACGTCGCAAGGTAGTGAATCACAGGGGCACATGGGAGGCTTACCACCTATCTCAAGAAACTGAACACAAAGGAGCCTGACAAAACCGTGAATCCCGTGCAAGAAACCTTTGTGACGGCCATACAAGAAACTCACTAATCCACCACTTCTATTGGAACCACCATTGCACTAAATGGTTCATCTCTTGCTATTATGGGACTGCAGTAGCACTAAACGGTTCATCTCGTGACACTACAGAACAGCCTAATTACAAAATCCAAGCTAGGGGCAATTGTTCCCACATGTCTAGCTCAACATGAGAGAACTTACGTTCTTAGGTGAGCTCTTGTGGTGAGCCATTGTGTGAACAGCCAACACAAGGAACGCAGTGAGTTCTATCATGGTCGGGTCATCATGATAGGTGTCTCGTCGCGGTTGGGTCACCACAATAGAACTCGGAGAGCTCTATCATGTAGAGTTCTTGCACAATGCTTGAGCTAGGCATGGTGAACAATTCTATTTTGAGCAATGCTGCTACTTGGCACAAGAAAGACCATGCATGGAGAAGTGGTAGCAGAAATTGGTGTGAAGCAACAAGATCAAGATATGAGCAACATAACAGACTACGACAAACCCTTTCTCGCCCTTGAGGATTCGTGATATACAATGGTCTGTGACAATGGCCAAGATATCAGATACTTTTAACATGTTGGAACCCCAAGGGAGATGCAAACAACAAGCTCAAGATATGAGTGAAATAACATAATATGGCAAACCCTTTCACCCATGATGATTTGTGATATATAATGGTCAGTGACAATGGCAAAGATATCAGATGCTTGTTGGAACCCCAAGGGAGCTGCAAACATGGTCGATTACTTATGGAATCTCCATCCCTTCTACCCAAGATAACAGATGTCCCTCTCTCTAGTAGAGATCTATTGGCTTGGCAGACGATACTACATATCTATGCGTTAAGCTGAAGGATGGATGCCAAAAGAATGTATATGCTAAGAACAGGAGCAGGAAAGCTAAATATCAATGTACTTGAGATGCAATTGATGTGTATAGTTGTAGGGTATACAATAGAATGCTTGGAGCTGTTCTAGCTAGAACTCAAGAAACATAAGGAGATGTTGAAGGACAATAACACAACCACACAAGCTCTTCAACAGAATGTCGACAATCACAACTTTCTTAGCCCGTTACTTCTGCTAAGCTACAAGTCAATTAAGGGCTATACAACTAGCGTCTTGACCAGAACATTATAAGTGGGTTACAATAGATCAAGCAATAGCAATTTAATGGAAAATAGGCCCTGGCCTTGTGGACCATGATCTCACCAAGCCTGTCACCTAGAAATAAAGACCATTATCTCCTGCCATCTCAGGTGCTTCCCTCACTTCAGAGATCCCTCTATTCTGGATCAAGTTATGCAAGAGTTTTTCGAAGACAAATTACAATCCCTCTTACTTGAGAATCTTACATGTGTACACAAGGATATTCTTTCGTTTCTTCTATTTTTAATTAGCTACATTTATTTTGGTTTGTTGCTCTCAAAGACGAGACAACATTTTAAGATGTAATCTCGTGTTTGGTCTTATAGGCCATTTTGGTCTCTTAAAAGGTATTAATACCTCTCTCTCTCTCTCTCAAACACACACACAGTCACACCTGCACTTTCAATTGTGCGAAAACACTCTTGATCGTCGAGAATAGCAGCTCATCACATGTATTATGTGAAAACATTATTTTTGGTCATCATAGGTCAAATTTGACCTCTGAAGTTGATAATAAAATTTCTTTCTCTCTCTCTCTCTCTCTCTCTCTCTCACACACACACACGCACACATATCGTACATAATCTATTTCATTGCATATATCTCTACTTCTTTACAACCATAACAGCTTGAAATTGGGCCAGGACATAAAATATAATGAGAAAAAGAACCATTAAAACTGTATGCAATACCTTGTAGTGGCCTTGCAACAACGTCTGAGTATGGTAATGGTTTGTGTTAGAACATCAATTATCTCAGCTGGGGATTCATCTGTTTGCGCCAAACACACCCGCAATGCAGGAGCAGCGAGAGTGATAACCACGGATTCTACGTCATTTGACAATACAAGCTGAGGGAAACGTTGAACCAAATAAGACTGTACACAAAAGCAAAACTTCCTGTCAACAAAACTGGTAACACCTCTAGATGAAATAGACAGAAATCTTCTAAAAAGCCACCAGTGCACGCAAAAGGAGGTGAATACGCGGAAGATTCGTTCTCCAAATTGCAGTTGATGACGTCAAAGAATCTGAAGTCATTAAATCTACCGCACATTTCCTAAGGTCCTGCAGGAGCAATAAACATTCTGAAGTCATATGCAATCAATGCACGATCGCAAATACACAGATATAGACATTTCTTTCTTTCTGCCCCTTTTAATATGTCAGTCTCTCATAGTTGTTTGTATGTCTTGTCAAACGTATATTACTTATGAGCAACAGAATCAGAAATATGAGTATGTGGACAAACCAACATAAGACTGCTCAAAAATTGAAGTGGATCATTGATTTGGTAGTTTGGAAAGCGGTCTGAGTCGAGGAGGTTCTCCAAATAGAAAGGAGCTGAGAACACAGATTCTGAAAAAATGGAAAAAAGAAAAACATTAGATAGAAAAACTCGGTGAAGATTAGCATTTTAATTGGATGATTTACAGCATACATATATTATGAACAACTGGTTTTAGACAGCTATTAATTCACCTGAAAGTTCAGGATACATAAGGGGAGCTTTGGGAACATGAATATAGAGTGCAAGAGGGTCAGAAGCTCTGAATTTCACATAAGGCTCCAATTCAGCTTTTAAGTGGTCCAACAATCGTTCCCTCATTTCTGCGCTCCAAATCACCTCCGGACTTCCTTGTTCTGAGTTCAAAATTGTGGTAAATGTGTCCGAATCCTGTCAAAACCCCTTTGTATGCATAAGCCTGGGGTCCTCAATGTTTTTCTAGATTCTTAAACATATGGAGTTCCGTTACACAGTACCTCTGACATTAGTCTTAAGATAACTCCATCTGGTAGAAAGAGCTGAAGGATGCTAGCATGCCACGGGAATTGCTCCTCAGCTTGCAAGTAATGTGGTCCGTTGAACACAGACTCTGGATCCTGTCAAATGCCTCCAATAAGTCTTTGGAACTTGGACAAGATCTATGAAGCCAAATACTATGGAATGTACATAAACACATGAAAAGCATAATGCAGGCCTTTAGATAACAAATCATAAAATATCATGGATGCAAGTGCAAGTATGATTGCCTATCACCTGTAACAAATGAGATTGCCGAATGAAACCCACAATAGAGGACTTGTCAGCATCAGTCAGGTCCCCGGCTAGAAGCTTCCAAAGCAAGATTTCAAAAGCTCCAAGCTTATACAAGCGATTCATGGCATCGCTATTCACCTTCACAATGTATGCAAGTATGTCTAGAATCCTGAAATAGAAAGAAAAGAAAGGTAAGTGAATTTTTGTGTTTGATGTGTGACAGACAATTTTCGTATTTGAAAATTTGCAAGAGTAATATTAATCAAACATTTTTTCTGTATTGGTGATCTGTAAAATATTATCTTTCCTCAATCCTTCAAAAATGTGATGGATCAGGTCCAAAATATCACTTGGTAGGAAGATGGCCCACTATAAGACACTTTTTACACACATCAGAGGATGGATTTATCATAAAGTCATCTTATATGGGCAAATCTATCCTATGCGCTGCGCAGTGTGGTAGGGCAGCTGTGAACTTCCTCACACCAGTTAGACATAAAGGTAGCCAGATATGCACAAATACCTTTAGAAAAACGAATTTGTAAATCGTGTCATCTAGGAGTGGAATCTTATGAAAGTATGTTTGTCATTGTGCAGTATTTTATGAAATAAGAGGGAGATACCATTGTCTCTTTAACCAATGCTTTGGTTCACTATGCAAGGTAATGGAATATGAGGACCAACAGGGCCTGGGCTTTTCGTGCTAGAACTCAAGAGACACATGAAGAAATTCTTGAGTACAACAATACAGCAACACAAGCCCATCAACAAAGAATAATCACAACTTTCTTTCGCCCCATCGCTCCTACTTGTGCTACAAGTCAATCAAGGGCTACACATTTCAACCAAGACATAACCAAGGGGTTACAATAGATCGGGCAATAGCAATTTCTCATGCACATAAGACCCGGCCCAATGATGATCTCACCACCCTTTTCATCAACAGATAAAAACCATTATCACCACCATTGCAGGTGCTTCTCTCACTTCGAAGACCTCTCCATTCTGGATCAAGCAATGCTAGAGATCTTTTGAAGACAAAAATTACATATCTGACTTGAGAATCTTACATGTACCGATAACAAGATTCTTTAGTCTCTTTTATCTTCTTTACGTTTTTACTTAGTAACATTTTAATTATTTGACTTGTTGTTCTCGAAGACGAGACGAAACTTGAGATGTAATCTCTTGTTTGGTCTTACAGGCCATTTTGGCCTCTTAAAAGACATCAATATATTTTTCTTACTTTCTGGTTGTTTCCTTCTGTTTCACAAGTTTCTTTTACCTATCTTTTAGCTCATGTACTGATTTTTACCTAGGGTAAACAGGAAGAGTTCACATGACAAGTACTAGAAAATCATGCTATGGATGTAACAATTTCTCTTAATATTCAATGTGGATTGGTGAACATTGTATGTGATTCAACAATACATTCCTAGGGCCAACACACTGCAAATTCAAACAAGTTTTTTTTCTATCTAAGAGTACATTTCAACACCATGCAAATTCAGGATAAGCCACAAGAAGTTCATATACTAAGTTCCACAGCATTATGCTCTATCCTCCAAAGTTTGTGCATGGCTTGCAACTCCACAAAGCTAGGTTCTCCAATATCCTCCCATGGAAAGACTCAGTTTGTACTTTACCTACAGTCCGAGACATCTTCCAAGCCTTGAACACATGTACCTTTGACGTTTATTTGGATTATGTTGACACTTTGCATGAGAGGAAAATAATGAATGGGTAGAGTACCTTCCAAAAACTGAACCTTTTGCCCACAGGAGGATTTGCACAAGATGACAAAGTAATTCCTCCTTCGAAAGGTGGCTACATGCTGCAGGTGGTGGAAATTCTTCAATATTACTGTCTATGCCAGATAACCTGTTGTGAAATGTTCACCAAATTTCAATTTTTCTATATGAGTACAGCCATGAAAATTATCCAGATACATGTTCTCGTAGAAACAAAGGGTAATGGTTGAATCAAAGAAAAATCGTTTCAAGTTTAGAGATATGGAATTAACCTCATTATAGCTTCTAAAAGATCTAATGCCAAACCAAGTTGAAGTTTCTCATGCACTGTTTCATGCTGCCAATGAACACCCTCTTTTGCATCTACACTCCCATCCTGCACAGCTTTATCAAGGACCTCATAAAACCTTCCAGAAGGAACTCGTACGCTTTTCATTTGACCATTGGCCTGCTTGACCAGAACTGTCTCATGAAAGTGAGAAAATTTTGACCTTTTTGCATTTTTTGTACTCCATCCATCAGACTCAAATGCATATTTGTCCCTACAGCACTGTAAATATGACAATTTGCATGAAATACAATTATGTTTGAAAGCTTAGCAAACTTAAAGAAAAGTCAATTAAGCACAAGCTAGAAACCTTGGATAAGGACAACACAATCAAAGGAACTAAAACCATTGCACCACCCGCTCTGAGGAAACGAAGAGCATTATCTTTGCCACCAATCTCCACAGTTGCAAGAAGGAAAACTACCAGCTTGAAGACAAAGACTTGATGTTCAGAATCAATAACTTCACGGAGCATTCCCACAATTATCTGTTAAGGTGAATTGGCATGTGGTGAGAAACATTGTTAACTGAATTGAAACTATCTGGAGGGTGATAACAACTTTGTAATACCTCTATTACATTCATTTTTTCTAGGAAACCTTGTATATCTTCTGCATGCCTTTCATAAATCCAAGTAAGTACATGTGCTGCCAGCCTCAGATCAACCTCCGGCAAGCTTATTTGACCAAATAATGGTGTGAAGCCTAAGACCATGGCCTGAAGCACAGCTTGGAATGTTGATAATGGATCTCTTAACTGCATTTACAGTTCACAGGTTACTGATATTTTGCTAAAATAAGTTTTCCGACTACCCAAAATGTCAAATAGGTACCTTCCAAAAGTCGATCCTTGGATCATTCTGAGCAGGATAATTATCTACAAGAAGTTCAAGATGGATACCATCAACAACAGAACCTGTCAAAATTATTGGAAAATTTTGGTTTTAGTACAACATTTGAACAATGAGCATTCAAGTTCAAAAGCTTTAGAAAAAGCAATTTCCTCATACCTTCTCTTGCCATTGAGTAAGTAAGTTGAATCTCCGAGCTATTAACCAAAATGTCTTTATTATTCTCTGCTACAGCATTGAACGCTTCTATGTGATCTTCAAGAAACTAAAAAGAAGATGTTCTTGTAAGAGAACTAGTGCTTGCTTCAAAGCACATTTTGAGAAAATATTTATGTAGCATATACCTCCTTCAATTCCGTTCGTTTTGCATCATTCCATAACAGAATGGGTGTCTCAAAGTTTCCTTTCTTTAGGAGATCTAAAATTTCCATCCATGCTGTGAATCTACTTGAAGAGTTCTCCTACAACAAATAGTGAGAATATCAATTAAGTAACAATGCCTAGATATGTTTAGGAAGAACATAAAACTTTTCTTGATTGAAATACCTTCAGTAAATTCAGTTGGTTGATTCTAGCATCATAGAAATGCATAATGCCCTGTAAACAGTTGGTTGTGTTTCAAGATAGATGGTGTTCAGTTTTACTATGATTTACTATGATCTTAAGTTGTGATCACTAAAATAAGATGAGAAAAATCTGATGTGCACACCTTTGGTAGCAGAGCTTCAAGAAGCTTCTTAGATGCCTTATTGCGTTCAATCATAAAAAAGACAAGGTTTCCACTTGTTGATCTTAATTCTTCATCAGTCCCAAAAACTGCATCCTTTAAGTGTATCAATATGACACCTCGATCTAAACAGAATTTCTGAAAATAACCACCAAAAAGAAATATATAAAATATAAATACATTGAGAAAGGTTTTTTTGTAACACTCTTTTTAAAGCACTATTACTTGTAATTGACTTGCTATTGGAGGAGAAGTTTGTGTTAGAAGAGCCTTCAAGAGAAGAGAATTGCTGAAAGTAAAAACACAAAGAAAGCATTAAGAAGAGCATTGCTGATTTCATGATTATAAATATTAAACAGTTATGGCAAAGAAAACATTAAAAAGATAGTTGCTGATTTCATGATTATAAATATTAGAAAGTTATGGCAAAGAAAGCATCAAAAAGCTAGTTGCTGATTTCACGATTATAATTATTGAAAAGTTATGACTGTTAAAATAGTCTCTTTTTCAATATATTGATGAAGCATGCACGCACCTACGATAGACTACAAAATTTGGTGATCTACAGAGTCGACAAAATACTCCTGCGGCTCCTATAGCACTGTTCTCAAAGATCTGCCAAACATTCACACATGTACAAAAATTAGCAAAGTCTTGTTTTATACATTGCATGCTCGTTTAGAGAAAGAGCCAAACCTTTGGCCACCCACGTTCATTATCTATTTCTTGTGGTAATGAGGTTGCAAGAGTAAGGAAAGTTTGCAAAACCCCATACAACTGCAAGAAAGAACTTAAAAACCAGTAAAAATATGCTTTTAACTGTAATGAAACCTACGTTCTGACATCAAAGAGTGTAAAAATAGAACCTGTAAAGCATTATCATTTGCAAGCGCAAATATGTGTAAAGAGGAAAAAAGCTGCTGTACGTTATCAACACTCATAACGGCTCCTTTATTTGCAAGCTCCAGCTGCATCCCAAGAAAAAAAAAGTTTAAGACGCTTTTTATCTATTTATCTTAGTAGTCTCAGTGCAATCTGTGCTATATAGACTAAACAATTGATGTACCTTGGAAAGAAGGGCCACATCACTAATTGGTCCATCTGATGGAAGTTTTATTGCTGCGCGGATGGCAACGGTAGCAGCATAACTTAATACAGGATTTCTGAATTGCAAACACTAAAAAGAAAAACTATGCAAATCATTTCACATTTATTTTTTCATATTGGTGTAAAGAACACCTCTCTCTCTCTCTCTCTCTCTCTCTCTCTCTCTCTCTCTCTCTCTCTCACACACACACACATGCTAGAGATCTTTCGAAGACAAAAGTTGTAATATATCTAACTTGAGAATCTCACATGTGCCGAAAACCAGATTCCCTGGTCTCTTTTTATCTTATTTACTTTTATATTTACTGAGTAGTATTTATTCTATTTTGATTTGTTGTCCTCAAGGATGCGACAACACTTAAGGTGCAATCTCTTGTTTGGTCTTATAGGCCATTTTGGCCTCTCTTAAAAGACGTTAATATATCTTTCTTTCTGTCAATTTTGCCAAAGTAGTGGACTAACTGTAATTGTGGATAAAACAAAAAATTATGGTAATGCAAACCATCCAACCTCACCAATACCCTATGCTTACATATAAGGGAGAACATGTACAATTTGTACAAAGCTTTGAGTATCTTGGCATCGATGTACCTGGCACGAATAAATGGAGTGTATGCTTTGAGTCTAGACTTCAAGTTAGTTGGAAAAGTTATTATATGTTGGAAAATAAGTGTAACCAAAGTGATACTCATGGATGGGAATTGAAACTACTGTTATTTAATGCCATGGTAACACAAGTTTTGCTTTATGGAGTGGAAGTGCGGGGAGGCACTATCCTCTTAATGCATGGAATGAGATTGAGAAGATTCAAAAGATGTTTTTAAGGAGACAATTGGGAATAAAATCCACCACCTCCTATCAAGTTATGCTCTTGGAAACGGATGTTCAACCTATAGAGATATTGGCGCTTCAAAGAGTATATAGATATATTTAAAAAGTCAAGAATATGCCAGAACATAGATTACCACATCTTGCTCGTAATGTTGGATGTAAACCACTAAAGAATCACAAGAGTAAAATTCTCTCATCCGATTGGGTAGTCGACATCAAAAAATGGTTCAAAAGATGGGACATGGAAGATCTCCTAGAGCTTTTAAGTGATGCTATGAAATATGTAATTATTGAAGAAAGATTAATGGACCCACTAATGAAGAAGTGGAAAGATGCTAAAAGGACAAAATTAGAATATTATTACATTGCAAACATCAATCCCGAATGTTAGGTTCTATATAAGGCAAGAAGGTCCATGGATCATACTCAACCTTAACTCATTACTAGCATGAGTATTAAATCTCATAGAGCCCTAACACTCCTTCACACTCGATCACACAAGCTATGTATTGAAGTTGCATTATGGAATCAAAATCAACCAAATATAAAGACATGTAAGGTATGCAAGGAAGGGCTAGTAGAGGATGAATATCGCTTGCTTTTTACATGCTCTGTATATAATGCAATTCATGAAAGCTATGATGATATATTAAGAGGGGGCGATGACTTGAGTATCATACTAAAGAGAACACCTAGAAGGTTGAGCTCATATGTGTATGCCTGATTCACAAACCGAGAGTTGGTGCTTCAAAGTATGAATATCCCTTCTTAGGAAGGAGACACACATTAAGATCACTTTTGTATTTAGGTTCTATGGGTCAATATTGGCCTCTCTATGGATGCTGAAAAATATCTACCTATCTCTCACACACACTTTACATGTAAGTGTCTTAGATAAGAGCAAAATACTACGACATACTAGGACCCTCCCACCCTCTCCAAACTATTAGATACCGCAAATATAAAGACACTAGGTAGATATATCTTCGAGCTAAAACAACATAGACAGAATAAACTACAAAATGCTAACCATAACCTTTCTTGTATTAACCATCATGTAACTAATGAAAATTTTCAAGCACGAGAGGGGAAGATGAGCATGGACACACCTGCACCACTCAATCTCTCCCTCGCTGAAGCAGAAACCCAAAGAATAACCAAATGCCCTCCAATGTCAGGCCTCAAAGTCACTTGTTGTGTAGAAGCAATTAAGAAGATAAGGGAACGTGAGTTACACCGTTGAGAAGCTATGGTTGGGGTACCTTTTACATCAGGACTATGGGCCACACCCACATCGAAACCCTTTGACCTTGTGCTCCTTTTCAAGAGACTTGGATGGAAATGAAACTAGGCCTAGCACATAGCCATTTCCTTTATAGAAATGAACGCCATAACACCTTTTGTGCAATACTAGAACTCTTTTTTTATCTATAATTTTTTTTTCCGATGATTGGGTACACATCCCATTTTGTTGTAACCGATTGTCTCATGGGCCAAATTTGGTCTTAGAGAACATGTTTTTTTTACTAGAACTGTTTAGCTTAAGCTCTTTTTTCTTTTTTTCTTTTTTACTTTCGATGAAAGGGTAAATACCCCATTTTTGTTGTAAACCAATTGTCTCATGGGCCAATTTTGGTCTTAGAAGACACTAATATCTCTCTCTCTGGGGTACCTTCTACATTGGGACCACAGGGGGCCACATCCACATAGAAACCCTTTGACCTCCCACTTCTTTTCGAGAGACTTGGATGGAAATGAAACTAGGCCTAGTATAAAGCCATTTCATTGTAGAACATGTTTGTTATTTTACTAGAACTATTTAGCTTAAGCTCTATTTATTTTTTATTTATTTTTTTCACTTTCGATGAATGGGTAAATATCCCATTTTGTTGTAAACCAATTGTCTCATGAGCCAATTTTGGCCCTAGAAGACGTTTATTTCTTGCTAGAGCTCAAGAGACATCGGGAAAAGTTGTTGACGAATACAGCCACACAAGCTCATCCACAAAGAACAATCACAACTTTATTTAGCCCCATCACTCCTATTAATGCTACAAGTCAACCACGGGATACACAAATGGGCTCCAGTCCAGGACATACCAAAGGGGTTACAATTGATCGGGCAATAGCAATTTGCCGTGCACGTAGGCCCCGACCCCATGGACCACGACCTCGACACCCTTGTCATCGACAATTAAAAGCCATTATCTCCCGCCATCGTAGGTGCTTCCCTCACTTCAGAGACATTTCCATTCTGGATTGACCACTGCTAGAGATCTTTCGAAGACAAAATCTACAATATACCTAACTTGAGAATCTCACATGTGCCAAAAACCAGATTCCCTCGTTTCTTTTCTTTTCATCTTATTTACTTTTATATTACTGTGTAATATTTATTTTATTTTGATTTGTTCTCAAAGACAAGACAACGCTTAAGATGTAATCTCTTATTTGGTCTTATAGGCCATTTTGGCCTCTTAAAAGACGTTAATATTTCTTTCTTTCTTTCTCCATGCAAGGGAGTCGGCTGAACATGGAGACAATCATTGTTCGTATGCTGAAACACAAGCACGGTTTCATTCACATGACAAATATAAATGCATTACACCATTCCAATACAGCTCGGATTGTTTCCATCTAAAATGACCAAAGTCGAAAAGAAAGTTGTGATCTGAACTAATTTCATTAAATTGGATAATAAAAGAACATTGATCAGTCCCATGGCATCTCTTGGTAGAAAGATGCCCCACTATAAGGTCTCTCTTCTTACACATGTATAGCACAACGAAATTATCATCAAACGCTCTCATATGGAATAACATCTATCTCATACACTCTGACAATATCTTCACATTAGGTATAGTTTTAGAAAGGCAGATATACACACAAATCTATGGAAGGACAGGTATGTCAATCATATTATCAGGTATTGGTAATTGGAGTACTATGTTTGCCATTTTGCTGCTTTTTATGAAATAAGACAGAGATACCACTACCTCTTCAATTAGGGCTTTGACCCACTCAATAATGTAATGTAATACAACCACCAAAGCTTATCAACATAAGACCATCACAAATTTCTTTAGTTCCAACACTCATCCTACAAGTTAATCACAGGCTACACAAGTACTCATGCTACAAGGCAATCATGGGCATAGAGAGAAGTTGTCAATCACTCAAAAGGGGTTACACTAGATCAGGCTATAGCAATTTATAGTGCACATAGGCCACGTCCATCTGGATCACGACCTTGTCACCTTTGTTATCAATCGATCAAAGACATTATCTCCAGGTTTTCTTCACTTCGGAGATCTTTCCATCTAGGATCAGTTCATGTTGGATATCTTTCGAAAATAGAAATTTCAGTTCATCTGAAGGTCTTAGCTAGCAAGATTCTCTGGTACCTTAGTCAGTTCTACTATATTAGCAATATTTATTTGGTTTGTTTTCAAAGATCAAACAGCATTTTAAGATGCAATCCTTTGTTCAGTTTGGACCTGCCATTTTGGCCTCTTAAAAGACATTAGTTTTTTCTTTCTTTTGCACTCTCTGATTTGTACTATTCCCGATCACATACAAACACACATTTGTTGTACACTTGATTTGTCTCACAGGACTATGTTGGTATTTCACAGACATTCAAAGTTGGTGTCTTTTCTTTCTTTTCTCTCTGTAACTGCACTATAGTTATTTCATTAAACCTTTGTTTTTACATTAATATTGTTCACGTGTAGCTTGAAGAGGATTATATTGATTTGGTACATCAATTTTTGGTCTCATATACCTTCAAGGCCTTCCATGGACAGAAATGTCTATGGAATGCACATGTATATGTATATCATTTATGGCCATTTTAGGTTAATGGCATGCTTTAACCAGTAAAAATATCTATTGATAATGGAATCCTATTGCTTATATTATATTCTCAATTCTGGACTTCATGTGCAATAAATCCTGTACAATTATAAATGATAACAGAATACTATTGTTTCTATCATTGTCGCGGTATCTCTCATTCTCATTCTCCCTATGTTCTCCTGTCATAGTTTTAGCTTCTTCCTCTCACAGTCAATTTGATCCTGCTGCTATTACAGCTGGGAATTGACAGATGATAAGTTATTCGTAGTAGGAGGATACACAGCTTCTTTTTTCAGTGTGTTGATTGACATAAATCTTTACCGTGACTAATCAATTATTTCAGCAAGAAAGTGAAGTTCAAACCTGAATTAAAGCTGACGAAACCTCTTGCATATTCTTCACTGCCTCAAAACAAGGCCGAGATGCCAATAATCTTTGCAGCACCAAGCAACAACAAGTTGCAAGACGGATGTTCTCTGAATAAAGTAGAAAACAATTTCACCTTCGTATTCTTGAATAAGAGTAAACATAAAACAAATACATTTTTGGACATGATTTATCATACCTCCAGAGTTCTTCAAAACATCAGCAACCTTTTTTAGTACCCTAGGGTCTGTACATTGAGATTCGCCAACCTGAGATATCAATGGAAGAATTCTTTCCCTCATTATGTGAATTGTACATTTATGTGTTAAAGAGTTTTGTACATGATATATAACCTTGAATGAACCTTACATTTATGTTACATGCGTACTCCTTTAAGACATCATGTAAATCATCAACATCGCTTACATCTGTTGCAGCTAAAAGTTGGCTACAATAATACTGCTCACACTCATTCTATAAAATCAATAACAAATTAGTAAATGTTTATAGATAACTGAATCCTTGTTACCTTAAAATCCAGTTCGTGAATCAACTACCTGATAAAACGGATGCGGCCTCTCTGGAAACATGTGTGGTAAGAATGGCTCCAAGTGAATATTAAAGCTAGATAGACTTAGTGATTCCATTACATCAGCCATACTTGCAAGAAAGTCATCCCTTGCTTGAATAAAATATTGAGCAGGCCTCCATGACTTAAATTCGATGATAACTTCTTTTGAGCCTCCATCCTTCACCACTATCCCTGCAATGTCTTTCAGACTGAAGCAACAAAAGTCAAAATGTATTTGGTAAAGGATCCTGATGCTTTGGTATGAAAACACTGCGAACCTGTATAAAGCAGTGACCTCATCATCTCCAGATTTCTCTATCAAATGTTCCTTGCTTATTGACACAATCCGAATCCTCTCTTCTTTCAAGTTATCTACATTTTTTATAGCTTGGAAACTGTACAACACGAGACTCCCTCCCTGGCATTACACAATATTTCAAGCCTTTTTTTAAATATTCCTTCCTTCATGAATATAGATAGTGTCACGAGGCAACAAATAGAAAGAGAGCAAACATCATGGATTTAAAATACAGTCTTCGAAATGCAGTCATTCATTCATAACTTGAAAGTCAACAGATGTAAAACAAAGAAATGCCATAAGAACTCAAAAGACAATGTACCATCTTCGCCACATATAAAGACAGGATGAAGTCTTTGTGCCAAAGAAGAGCAGGAGCACATTGGATTTTCTTTATTTGCACATTGAAAGTTTCATGCAAACAAAATGATGATATACACTTACTGTCTTCCGATCAAATGCTGAAATATTGTCAACCATTGTCGATGATGTTATTTTGAAAATATCTACATTTTTGTTCAAATGTCTCTGGAACAAACAAAGTAGAATCCATTTAAATGGGAATAGAAAAACCTTGTTGATACTCTTATGCTACATTCAAACTTATGTAGGGATAGCAAAAACAATGGGCAAACTTAGACCAAACGGTTAGCTTTGAGTTCACTCACTTTCATATTTTGTTGTAGGGATAGCAGAAACTGAGAGATGTCCTTCAAGGATAGCCGCAATATCCTGGATTTGAAATACAGGAGCAAAACATGTTCATCATCACTGAGAACCTCCACCTTCAAAATGTCGACAAAATTCATTCTCTTTGACTGATGTATCTGCAAAAAATGGCACAAACAAGAGTTTTTCATAGAAGCTATTAAGAAAATTAATTTATTGGAGGAATTCCAAAATGTTCCTTATTTCCTATTGATTTCCCCAAATACCCTAAATCTCCAGTATTTGCCTATAATCAATCCAAAATATAAGGAAGAAGGGGACAAATTGATCATATATATAATTTTCTCAAGAGGGGAAGTTGACAAGGGGCATTGGAAACAAAAGAAAACTTCAAAGGATATTTCCCAGAGGTTTTAACTTTTATTTTTTGTTATTCAACATCAGATTCTGACTTTTTAGGGCACAGAATTTTTTAATGGGAAATAATTAAGAATGCCAAAAAGATTACATGGCGGTGTTCCTGCCGTACTCCTGTGCTTATCATCTTCACAATTGAAGCAGAACGCACTCTCAACACTGTATCTACCAATCCGCCTCGTTGGTGACTGTGCTTTTTCAGAGGAAAATCAACACCTATACAAGACATGTAAACTTCAGGTCATCTCATCTTGCCGAATCTTCATTCGAGCTCAAAAGACATCTTGCAAAAAAAATCATGCTTAGGATGTTTCAAAATTGAGGCACTTAGGTTATTCAGGGATTTTGTGCAACTGTGTGTGTCTTTGTTTCTAATTTATTGAAAACTTATAGATTAGCCCATATGTGGTAGCTATATCTGTTCTCTTTTTCAGTAAAACGAAAATGAAATGATATTCATGATTGCATCCAATCCTCTTTAATTTCATCAACTTTCAGAAATAGCATTCTGAATTACATTCATCTCTGCGAAGAATTGATATCCACTATTTGCATGTTGATTTGTCATCATCCTATGGAGCAATGTTCCCATAACATAAGAATTAACACTCACATTTGCATATTAATTTATCATCATCATCCTATGCAAAAATAAATGCTGTAACAGAAGTTTTATCTGTACTTCAATGAAGAGAAACCGTCCTGTACTCTTGTTACTGACATAACTAGAATGTGTTGCATCACATATTTATACAAACACACAAGAATAACAGAAAGGAAAACATATTTGGGTCAAAGTAGTAAATCTCAGTGACATACCAGAACTATCGACATCATCAAGTTTGTTGAGGATAGCAGTTAGAAGGGCTGATCTTGAATCGCACAAAAACTTGAGGGTTTCAGTTCTCCCATTGATGTGGACGACATCGAATTTGAACTCGAGATCATCATCTAGAGATGGCAATACATTAGACATCCACTCAAACTGATACTCAATGTAAGAGGAGGATGGGTTAGCAATTGAAGAGATCGAGATCCCATCCTCTAGAATCCTAAGAATTCTCGTAACTCCCTTTGATAAGCGCCCCCCACCTCCAAGGCCTGACGGCCTAACAAGGAAGACTTGATAATCCATTGTACTTGTTACCAACAAATAACACCTAATATCACTTGTTTCTCATGTACGATTTTGGTCTGGGTTGCTTGTTGGTGTTTCCCATAGACTTGGAAAATATCTTCAAATTGGCCCCAATTCAGAATACCCTCTCGGTTTTTTCTTTATGAGAAAATTTGTGTTTGTCAAGACTCTGAGAGAGGAAGATATTTGATCACTTCAAAAGATCCTCCGGTTTATGTGCTATTTTTATTTGTTGGCAAAAACAAAGATTTTCTTGTAGATACTGAGAGATCTCAAACTCGATTCAACATCCTCTGTTTCATTTGCTATTTGATAAGAATGATGATGATGGAAAGATATTGAGCATTAACCTTGAGAAGTAGATCTAATGCAACCAAATTTATTGAAAGCGGTATAAAATCTTGTTGATATAATATATATGTATATGTATGTTGCTATTGTTATGCAACAGGTTATGAGGAATCAAAAACAGAGGGGATTGCGAGAGGAAAAGGGAACCCAATTTCATAAAATGGATCAAACGGGAGTTGAGGAAATCAAATCAAAAAGGAAAGAAGAAGGAAGAAGAAGAAAGTGTCAAAATATAATCTATAAAAAGGATAGATTTATATACATGGAAGTGTTTAGGACAGAGAAAATGTCAATGAAAGAAATCTTCAACTTGTGATTCGTGAAGAAGAAGAAATGGGAAGGAAAATTTATTTGTTTTCTGAAATCAATTTGTTCCTTTGTTTAATATCGTGTCTGTTTCACACGTGTGAACCTCTCTGCTCCAAAGTCAGTTCCACAGAAACCGATAATCCTAATCCCAGACCTCTCAACGATTATGGATTTTATTAGTCTTAGTAAATTAATATGTAGTAGTAGTAATAAACCAATTTGATTCTGAGAAGAAGAAGAAGAAGGCGCAAGACAGTAAAAAGCAAGCAGCCATCGCTGAGAGGGAGGGGATTTGACCTAAGACGAGAGAACAAGGAAATAAAATAAATAAAACCCTAACCCTAACCCTAATTATCTCTTCCCTACCCCCCCCCCCCAAAGGTCTATCTGTCTGTGTATGTTAAGAATCAAATGATAGAGAGAGAAATGAGGCCTCAAAAATCGCTCACATCTTCATTTATTTATTTATTTGATTCTTTTTTATTCAACAGCATTTACTCGAAATTTCTTCCTAAACATTGATTTAATAATAGCCCCCATTTTCTTTTTTCTAATTATTCTTCTCTTTTGTTTTTGTGTTCTGCTTTTTCTGCTTTCTGCTTTCTGCTTTTTGCTTTTTTGCTTTCTGTTTTTCTGCTTTTTGCCCCATGCTTAATGCTTCTTGCTTTTCTTTTCTTTTCTTTTATCTCATTTTTCAACACTAGTAATTTGCTGCATCCGTAGATTTTTTTCTTATTTCTCTTCTTCGTTTTTTCGGGTGTTTTTTCCTTTCTTTTTCATTTTATGTTTAAAAATGAAGCCCCTTTTATTGTTTTTTTCTTTGATGCTTAAAAATATCTACATATTTCTCTTCTCTTAGTTCATTTTTTTGTAATGTTTAATTTAATCTCTCTCTTTTTTCTTATGCATTTGATGAAAATAAAAATAAATAAAATATATATATATATATTATATATACATATAAAAGAAAAAAGAAAGGTAAAGAAAAAGAGAGGGGGGGTAAAAGCTTCTGTTTTTTCTCTCCAAAAAAGAACAAATCCATGCAAGGATTGCATGGGAGAACCCAAACCCCACCACCCCCCCCCCCCCCCACACACACACAAACACAAACACAAACCGGCTTTGTCGGAGCTTTCAAGCTTTACAGTCGGTACCAGGGAAAAAGCTTTGTTTCATCCGTGATGCCTCCTCCTCATTCCTAGTTTTTATTTCCCCTCTCTGCTCGACACACCAGAGTATGCTCCTACTGAAATGCCAACCATTCGCGCATGTCTGGTTCTCGGCATGACATTCTCGATGTGATCCTGATCCTCCCTCTCTCTCTCTCTCTCTCTCACTCACACATATGTCACCTACACCACCAACATCCCACCCTCACTCTCTCTCCCCCCCCCCCCCCCTCCTTCCAACCTAACCTAACACACGAGACAATATAGGTAAGGCTCTTATCTATATTTCATCATTATTTGCTCTTTATATGTCGCAATGCAATATAGTACATTATGTGTTTCTCTTTTGTGTTGCTCTTTGCAGAGTAGAATGCATCCCTTGCTTTTTTGTAGCGTATGTCCATTGGCATAGTGCTCCTTCCCACGGATGAAGTTTGGTGTTGATAGGTCAAAATCAAGGTTCTGATCGAATGCCGTCACTTTTGAATTAGTCCATATGAATCACTTGAATGTGTCCATAGGAAACATAAAAAACATGCATTTCTTGAAAAAAAACCCTTTAACTTTGTGTGGGTTTTTAGAAAAATAATAATAAAAGAAGCATTCGAATCTCCCTAATTGTTTCGTGTGGGAAAAGGAAACCTATACATTTTAGTATTCTCCATCTTCATGAGTTCTTGCATGGATTTGTAAACAGATGTTTACAGTCTCGTTCTCGTGCAACATGCACGCACTCCATCGTTGTTCATCTCTCTTTTGTCAAAACTGAAATCTTCATCGAATAACTTTTGGGTTTGTGTTTTCACACTTTGAATTAGGAAAATGTGTCAATGTTGTAAAGCCCGTTTTCTAGGAGCAACCTCATAGTGTGCATGATCTCAAACTAAAATATGGAAAGCTTTAATAATGAACAAAACATCAAACCCATTGCCCAAGTGTGAAGCACATAAATTACAATTACACCTAGAATTTCCGTGTACCAACCTTATCAATCGATAGGTAATCATGTATCCAACATGTAAAAAAATACTCTCGTATAACCTATAAAGGTAAAGATTTCACGGTGTGTTGTAACACACAATGTTTTGTTTGATCGAGATAATACCGACATCAATTCACGATAAGCATTGAAACTCAGACCTTCATGTCATCTATTGCCCTGATGATTATTGACTCACAACGAATAAGTACGTGAATGGATGTATCGTCATTTAACACTTTAATGTGTACTTTTCAACTTATGCTCATTGTTTTGAGTATGAACAAAGATTTCACTCGGTATAAAAATCCTTTTTCTAAACGGACGTTGGTTGGCATGATCACAAAAAAGTGCATTATCAAAATGTGAAAGAATTCTAATGTTTGCGAGAGTGAGAGTCTAAAGGTTAAAACGTCATTTTTAGAAAAAGGACACTTCAAAAGACATGTATGAATAGTACAAATTGTGTCAATCGTGGAACAAGGATTGTTAAAACGGAGTGTTTCGCATATATTTACTGCTTGTATGCTTTTAGTTTTTAATCATCTTCATTGGTGGGATGTTGCATGACTATCATGTCGGTTCATGGACATTTCTATATGTGTAAATATGTGGCCATTTATCAAATACATCTCAATTCATAGATATAAAAGCATTTCTGTTGTTTTAAACATTTGGCTATTTAATAAGCTTAATTTGGAGAGATTTTGCATTATTATAAGATGATTTCTCCATCCATATGAAGCTCAAATGATCTTATGATCCAAGTTCATGAGGCACAAGTATGCAAGAATGGCTCCTCAATATTGTACCCCACAATATGAAATTCACTAAAGTTAAAAGTATATGGGGTGATGTGCAATAACACGTTCTTGATTTTATAAGAATATCACCACCTTCATCATCTAAATAAAAATGAATGATGAAAAGCATAATTGCATCCATGGGGATCTTGCATGTACCTATGTATTGAAGAGACCATCATGATTCGTTTAATTGACATAAAGTAAGGAGTATTTCTTTATGCGCTTCAAATTTAAAATGTCAAGGAATTAATTAGATCGACAACCATTGAATGCATTGGATTCTCGTTGTTAGGTTCAAAACTCACTTTAAACTTCACTACATTTTCAAAATCACTCTTCGACAAGTGTTTCTTTTGTGCGACATGCAATAATATTTAATACTTACAATTTTCACGAAGACATACTTGGAACTTGGAGGAGTGGCATTCAAACGATTTAATCTCGCAAGTATTTCATCGAAGATCCCGAAACGTGCCATTGTGCCATTCTCACATTGAAAATTAATCTAGCATTCCCTATGAACACAAACTAACGAAAAGGCTAAATTAATGGAGGTTAAATGTGAATGTGCCCCTCGTTGCCAATTGGGTTTTCAGGAGGACTAAATTATCAATTATGTGAGCATCAACGGATGCGGTATTCCTCATGAACATCAACACATGTCAAGAGCTTGATCACGAATGAGTTAAACCCCTCTATTCGGTGGTCATGGGGTATAAGGCCCTTTCTCGCCATAAATATCGTGTGTGAACATAGGTTTTTGCACCCATGTTGTATATGTGGATAAATTGTGGGGCGTCAAGTGATAACCTTTAGATTACGAAACTCATGTTTTTGCAATTACACCCATTGTATTATTTTTCAAATTATTTTTCTTAGTGCATTTGATTCATTGCCTCTTCTTTATGATAATTTTCTCCATTTCCTTGCCCCCTCCCCAACTCACGCGCACCCCCCATCCTTTACTGCTAGGTTAAGTACATATTATTGGAATTTCTTTCCTTTAAGTATTTTGGTTTGATTTTGTAACAGATGAATCCCCTAATAAATGTGCATGACAACCTCTCGAGGATATGTAGCCTTGTTTTATTGAGTAGAACACGTTGATTATGAACGCTTATCGTGTACACAAGCAATTTAAGAATGACAATGAAACTGTCTTCATCAAATAGAAACTTTGTTTGCTCCTTTTTTGTGATTGCAATGGCCTAGGCACCATCAATTTATTTGGAACATAGTATTCAAACAATTTTGTTTCACTTGTACAACAATCATGCGATGTAAAACAAAACTTTCAAGAGGGTAGTAGGTGCATCAAAATTTCATGAAAAAATCATGCATGGCCTCAATCTTTTGTCATGTTGTTGGCCAGTAATATAAATTTCATTGAGTTCTAGCATACATGTGTATAAGATCGTGGTGGATTATGATTTAAACTATAGGTTGGGTTATTTTTCTTCATTTCAACATATATGCATACAACAAGTATATAGGATGTTTGTCAATCCATGTCTTTATGGCCTGTAATTCACGAGACATATGGACAACAACTTTTTTATGATATAGAACTCACTATGCATATATAAATTTACATAGATGACAGGTTGGTGGAAGCACTTCTTTTACTATATATGACTTATAAAATATATACAAAACCCTTCTTTCTTTTTCATTTTCATTTTCATTTACTTTATTTAACCTCCTTCCAATGATAAATTCACTTGCCAAAACTTGACCAATTTGTTCATCAAATCACTCTGAGCTTCAATAGCAATATGTTAAATGCATACCTATCACAAGAGGTAGCAATTTTTATCGTCATATGTGAGTTGTCATCCATTTCAATGTCTGTGGCCACCTTCTCTAATTTGTGCCAATTTTGCTTATATTCTAGTTCTTTAATAAACAAGGATAATTCATCAATTCTTTAACTAGGTTGAGGTGACACTCTTACTTGGAAGCTTGCTCTTGGATTTACGAAGCTAAAAAAGAAACGTTATTATTTGTAATTATAATTGTAGATAGTCAAGTTTATATGTAAAAACCTAACCTTACGACAAAAAAATGTAAGATATCTTAGTTGTGATTCTTCTAGCCTATTGGAGAATTCTACTCATGTGTTGTATATATACATATCGCAAGCTCATGTGTCTCTTAAGTTTGGGCCCATGACTCCTACTTCTAGTGGGTCTGGAGTCTGATAGCAATCAATTCTTTGACTCCTTTATGGGTTGACATATATAATAATTCTTGGTTTAATTTGTTAATATAGTGGTTAGAGGATACATGGGTTTGGCCTTAGATTTTTTCAACATACTAGCAAATAGTTGCATGTGTGGATGGTTCAACATGGGATCCCTATCACCATAATGTGGGTGTGAGGGCTCTCTTGTCATACCGATGACATGTTGTCGTCCATTCCTTATGCTTGCAACATAAGGTTTACGTTGTTTTTGAGACAAGAACCCTCTTCATAATTTGTATGTTACCGATGGTGAAGATGGAGATGTTTGCTTTTCCAAACAATAACCCTCTTTGTAAGGTTTATATTGATAATGATGAAAGGAGAATAAACATGCCAACTTCAACAACTATGCTTTATTTAACATGTTTGTTGTTTCTCTTTGAGGGGTGGAACCATATGTGCTATTGTTGTGGTTCCATTGTTATCCATACTTTGATGGGGCTTTCTTGCTATGATGATCGTCTATACATTGGGTTCTTAGTTGAGAGTGGATCGTATATTAAGATTAGAGATAGAGAAATGGTGATAAAGTAGAGGTACGAACATAAAAAATGTGGAACCCCAATTAATTAATTCAATGTGTTCACATCACAAGAAAAAGCTTCACATGCCCTCTCATGTGATTAATCAAATGTAGATGCCAAACCGAAACATGTTAGCTACATAAGCATACAAGGGAATCCTCGTCCCTTATGAAACAATAATAAATATAATTCAAAGATACACTGATAAACGAATAATGTGAGAATAAATACTTCATATATGTGGAATATATTGCGAGGGATTATGTAGTATGAGATTATTGAGTATTCCATCAATTGTCATATTTAAGGGGGGGTGTCTAATGGAAGGAGGAATTGTGGTTTGTTGAATGATACATTGTCTCATGTGAGAGTGACAAAGTTTGTAGCAGCATCTGGCTCTAGAGAAGATCATCATGCTCATATCAGTGCAAGCGTAATTCATGTGAGCACCATGAAAGAAAGCTTGTTAAGCCTTAGTTTCCACGCGCACCTAAGATTTGATTAGCCATGATGTTGCTTCAAGGAAATACACGAAGATGACTCATCCTCTTCAAGATTCGTTAATGATGTGAACTATCTTAGGATAATGGCTATCACGTATGATGACAAATGCAAACAAAATTGGAAAAGTGAGACTTGGTATATGGCAACTCAACCCAAAGACAATAAACATTGTTTTGCAAATGGGTCATTGAGATGGAGGTTACTTAAAATGACGTCGTAGTGATACACATAGGTCTATAATGGTTGCAAATGGTTTCCAGAAAATGAAGAGTATCGTGCATTAACTTTGATGATCATTGGCTCTACATAAAGAGTGTCGAAGATGGTAACTTAATCGTTACCTAGCTCGATGACAATGGTATGCTCAACACTCGAGGAGTCGAAATAAAGTTTAAGAATTTCATTTGCCATAAAGTATTCAAGGGTGTAAAGAATCAAGAGATGGTTTCTTATGAAGCGGAAGATATGTGAGTTATGTGTGTGTGTAAGAGACAGAGAGAGAGATAGTGAAACATAGAGAATACGCAAGGTAAAAGTATATTGACAAAGGAGAAAGACTCAACATCATACAAGGTGGGAGGAGGGTGCTTTATATAGTCACCCTCTCTCTTCATTAACTACAAGACTCATGGAGCATGGGGAATGTGAAAGCTCATAAGTTATGTGTCATAGAATATGATTCTATGACTCATACTAAATGCTAGAATACAAAGAGGTGACTTAATAGTGACTCTTGACTGTTGGAGTGTCTATTCACTCTCAAGGTGAGTTCACGCACTAGAGCAAGTTGAGCTTGATTCTCAACAAAGGGCATGCAAATTTATTGTGATATGAATAAGGGACTTTATGGATCTCTTAGATTGAGAATGTGGAAATATACTCTCTCAATTCAATATGGAAGAGGGAAAGGTCTCTACTACATCATTGCCTCCATATAAAAAATTGGAAAGGATACAAGTCATAAATTTGATGAGATAAACATGGAGATGGCTAAGATCCCATATGTGTCAATCGCAAGGAGTCTTATGTATCAAGTGATTAATGTGTGGCCTAACATTAAGCTCGCAATGGGAGTAGTAAGCCAACTTATGGCTCATCTATGTTGTAAAAAAAGGGTTGCATGATTTAATTTTTCTTCCAAAAAAACATACTACATTAGTATGTATTAGAAAACGCCATAAGGCATGTTTTATGAAGCTACGAGGAAACTTATGATATATCAAGGAACCAAGAACTTCAATATCGATTTTCATGACTCCAAAAATAGTGTTTTAAACTACGTGAATTCTAATTTTGCAAGGGGCGTGGATGTTGAAGTTCTACAACAGGCACTCGTGCAATGTCATGGATATCTCTCGCACAACATCGTAAAACCCTTTTCCACATCAATGGCAAAGTACACCACTTCAATCTCAAGGATGCAAAGAAGCAAATATGTCTTATTCTAGTAGGAAGAGATTTAGGCACTTGTGGCAAGACTTCGACATTGTAGAAACGCTAGGATTGGCATGGGGCTCGGTCGTGCATGTGAAGCATGGGAGTATTTGGTAGGTTGAACAATGAACGAATGATGGGGCGGGGGGGAGGGGAGAGAATAGATGGGTCACTCTTGGTGATAAAAAGAGATGGTTCTTGAAGCAGAAGTTGAGGTGCGGAAGTGCGTGTATGAAGAAGGGCAAAGGTCAAAGGCCAAGGCCATGGCATGTTGGAGTCTGCAATGGCTCGAGTCAAGCTTGAACCGAGCCGTTAAACCAATTTTAAACGAATTGGCGGTTCCGTTCGATTCGGTTCAAGCTCGAGCCTCCTTAACCGGTTTGAGCTCGGTTTGGCAAGGCTCAAGTCGAGCCGAGCCGTTTAAGGTGGAAATGGTTATTACTGGTTAGTTAATGCATAAAACGGTTTGCCCATAGGGAGGATAATTTGCTTTCCCGCCCGAACCAACCGCGATACAATCATGGCCATAGACAAAGCAAAGTCTCGATTACCACACACAACTGCAATAAGTGAAGAGAATATGATACGATAAGCATGAAGGTCGTTTATCCACCTCACAAACAACCAAAAGGCCCTTCACCTGCATTAATCAAACTTAGTAGCAAGTTTGGCTATCAACTCAAATTACTTAAGTGGTGATGGCTAAATTGTATAGTCATGCCGTTAATCACTATCCTTCACCATTTCCTTGGCTGGACCCAAAGTTTATAGAAAGAAAACCAAAATTAATTAAAATATTGGAGTAGCCACGATTGATTGCAATGAGAGTCATTATACTCCACCTGGAGTTAGAGTTGGAACATGTATGCAAAATAAGGTGCTAAAGGTGCTTGGTTGGCTTGAAGATAAGTATATCATAGAACTTTGTTAACAAATCCATTGGGGTACTTTAGAGAAAGTGAATTTATTTAGGAGGAGGCGAAAGAAAGGACGCACGAAAAGGAGGTAGACTTTTGGTGTTACTTTAGGGAAAGCCCATCAATTCGGTTCCTAATAAACACTCACTCGTTACGGGATTCTCAGCGTCGAGGTGTGGATTTTACTTCATTAAAAGGAAACCAACCATTCTTTCTCATGAGAACCCATATATCATCCAGGGTGAAAGTCTCATGTAGTGTCTTGCTAAAATACCTTGGCGTTGTGAAGGTTTTTTTTTCTTTACAATCACTAGTTTAATAGGAAATAACTTTATTCTTTTTCTTTTCTAAGCTGTTTTTGTTACAAACCAATATGTTGCTTACTGCCTGCGCGGATATGGGCCTTCGAGCAAGCAATGAATGTAGCACCAGTCAATTCCTCGCCGCCGACCGATTTCAGGCACGACTTACAGGCAAAGAGTTTCTACACTATCCTCTAGGACCCATATCCGCTCGCAAGGATCGACCTAGAAAATATGTACAAGTTCTTCAAAGATATTTTTGCAAGGGACAAACTAAATCCTCAAGTTGGGTAGGATGGCACTACTGGCAAATTCTATCTGGCAAAGACGCAGGCGCGAAGCGTGGTAGGCCCGCTAGCATTTTTTTTGCTTGCCGATAGCATACAAGAAAAACCGAGACGGGAATCGACAAAACTACAGAAATGTAACCAAGCAAGCGGTTGAGCCGGGAGGGCCGCGTCATTTGACGAGAATGAGGAGGCCGATTTCTTCTGTTCAAGTTGCTTGCGGGAGAAAGGAGTGAGAACGAGGAGTTGGCCTTACCACCGTGGCTAGGCCCATGGGTTGGTTCCTCCAGGCCCAAGGCTAGGGCCTTGGCGGGTTTACGGCGCGACGACAGGCGGCGGGCGCTGCCCACTGGGAGGATAAATTTGCTTTCCCCCTCCCTCCAAGCCTTAACCGGTAATAACTGTTTCCGCCTTAAACAGTTTAGTTCAGCTTGAGCCTTGCGAAACCGAGCTCAAACCGGTTTCGCCAAACCAAGCTAAACCTTAACTTCGTTAGGAACCGATATGGTTCAAGTTTGGAAACTCTGAAACCGGTTAAGGCTTTAACAGGTTTGGTTTGGACAAGGACAAACCGGTTAAGCCGAAACCGAACCGTAAATAAGAAGTAGCCTGTTGCGTGATGATGTCCGATGGATGGGGGGGGGGCCATGGGTTGTAATTTCATGAAAGTTTGGGGTCTGTTTTATACATGTTTTTCCATGGAGAACAGGGGAAGTGGGCGAAGGAAGAAACGAAGGACGGCAAGAGACGAAGGGATTAGAGTTGTGCTGCTTGTTTGTGTTTCTGTGGCTATGGCGACCTTGCCTCTCTCTTCCTCTTGCCCTGCTCTCCTCTCTGCTTCCCTGACTTCTAAGGCTGTCAGAAGAGTAGAAAGTTGCCCCCTCAGCTGCAACATGAACATGAACAAGGCACCCCCTGGAGCTCTCTGTCACAGGAAGACACCTCCGATTTCTTCCTTCTTTAACATTGCTGATAATGGAAGATCAGGTATCCCATTTCTCAAGGTAATATAATCTAATATGTATATATATATAATATACTAATATGCACCTATAGACTTATACTGCCTCTGAGTCCCATTCCCTCATTCTCTCATGTTTTCGTTATTTCCCGTGAATGCGCGTACATTTTCACTATCTCTCGGAATGTCCTTTCCAAAGTTCCGCCCTTAGTCATCATCTCAAGGAAAAAGAGCAATTGTGTGCTCTATTTCTGCAATTTCATGGTGAATGGTGAAATATCACTTGTTTTCTCAAGGTTATACACACACACACACACACACACACACCTGAGATTTTTCTTTGAATTTCCTTGGCCGTGCCCTTCTCTCAGTTGTATGTGCTATATGTTGAGGAGCATAATGGTCAATTCCTTCCATTTCCTCTCTTTCCTTTGATTGCTGGCCGGTGTTAATTTCTGGAAATAACGAAAACTTTTGGGTATTAGGGTAATTTCTCTCTCTCTCTCTCTCTCTATATATATATATATATATACGTTTAGAGGTTGATATCAAAATAGTAACTGGGATCAGGATCAATATTTGTGGTAGAATATAGAGAGATGACAATGAGGATGATGGAAAAAATGATTTCCATTATTCTCCCTTACAGGTTTTGCCAAAACATATGATTCACAACATTGAGAATGCTACTTTGAAACGCTTGATTCCGCCTACATTAGGTGTGAGTTTACTTATGGTGAGTTTTAAGTCCTTTCTTCAAATTTTTTTAATACTTGTCATTGAAACATAAGTGTAGTAAGGAAACTCCTGATTTTTATTGTACTTTTTGCTTTTTTACTGTATCAAGGTAAGCCCTCCTGCACATGCGCTGCCTTTTGATTTGCCGGAGAACTGGCTGGAGATTTTTCTCATCATTGGCTCATTCGCAATCATATACCTTTTCGTAGTTCCGGTTTGTGATCTTGTGCCTACTCAATATCTCTAATGTGCTAAAAATGCTTGTTTTGACAATTTAGCAAATTATACTGAGGGTTTTTACTAAATAAAGAAAGAGTTTGTGCCCTACTGATGCTCTACCCTGACACAAGTCGACTTATCTTTCATGGGTGTCATGATAATTCATGCATTGGATATCGTAGGATACTTAAAATATATGTCCACGTGCAATGTCTGTTTGATTGGCCTACTTGTACAATGATATTTACGAATACCCTGCAGACACACTACCCTTAAATTGAGCAACATATCTTTCATGAATGTCTTGATAGTTCAAGCATCAGACATCCCAAGGTGTGTAAAATGTATGTCCATGTGCGATGAGAGTTTGATTGGCCTAGTTCAAAAGTTAGTGTTCACTCTACATTACTTGTTATTATTCTGCAGCTATTCTTGTATTATTACTTGGAACGACGATGGTTTAAAAGGAAAATGGCGGAAGCAATCTTGCAATTTGGACTTGTATTCTTATTTTTCCCAGGGTAAGAATTGTTCTTCTAATTTCTACAGCATTTGGCCTTTCCTTGAAGTCTTAAATTGTTTTTGATTTTCAACATCTAGGATGCTTCTCCTAGCCCCATTTATCAATTTCCGGAGCTTACCAAGAGATGGTGCAAAGGAGCCTTGGGATGAGATACGTCCATTGTGATTTTATATATATATCGATTTATTGGCATTTATATCAATCTTGGTGTGGGTGTATATATAAGAAGTCTTGGCTCCCTCTGTTTTTGCTTTCTCGCATAATATGTAGGGAAAGTGTATCTCTAATATTCGTTCATAGTTTGAGTCAAGCTTCTTTAGAACTGCAGTATGTCCTGTGGTAAAAGTCTTTGTATTATTATTATTATGACTTTGCAAAGACATGAAGATGCTCTTCATGGCAAAGTATTTATGGAAGGTGTATCTGTGTATCTCATATTTGTTCGTATATGAGTGAAGTTCCTACTAATGTGTTAAAATTGTGATTTGTAAAGAAATGGAAATGCTGGCAATCAAGGTCAGTTGAAACAAATAGAAATTAAAGGATAAGGATGCATGAGAAGTGCACGCAACCCAATGGTAAGTGCAAATGGAGGATCTATGACAACAACTTGCGGCACAAGCATTACAAGCAATTAGACATGTGGACAACACATGAATTGTTTGGAACAGCAGAGTGGTCTCATCGACCCATCATGTGAACCATGGTTGACCAATGTGATGAACGTCTATAAAAGGGAAGGAAGACATAGAAACACAAGTAAAGTGGATGAGATGCGAGACTAGGAAGCAACAAAGTCATGTTAATTTAGAAACTAGTAATAAGCTATAGCATGTTTGTTAATGGTGTAATCCCTTTCAAAAAAGGATGGAATCAACGATGCGGATTGTAGGTGAAGAGAGGTCTCATTGTCACATCAGTCATCAGAGGCCAACACTTGGGAGAACCTATCTGAATGCAAGGAAGCGGAGAAGAGAGTGGCAAGAGAAGTTGAAGGAATGCATATTCAAGAGCAATCCTAATAACCTAACAGAGGATTTTATGCACATTATTTATTCTAATGAAAGTAGTTTGATGTTGTGAGGCCTATCTTGTCTATAGTGTGATCATGTTCTAACTCAAACTATTATTCGAACGGTGCTTTGGTTGGTGCAGGAGCTCAAATAAAAAACTCTAGACTAGTGATAGTAACCACAATATCCAGTGCTAACTGAATTTGTTGGCCAAATAACATGACAACCCATAATGCCACTATCTTGATGGATCTATGATTTGGTTGAGAATGGTGTTTGAATTCCTGACCTCAACATCAACATGAGAGCCTATGCTTTGATCTCAAATGCAATTTTGTCAAGGAATACATGTGATGCCTTCTCAACTCTTGGAAGATCCATTTGCTAGTCTCAATGTACAGAAAGCAACTAGAAGTTCAATGTACACTGTCACACAAAGTGCAGAAAGCCACACATCTTGTGTTTTTCAATTAGTTGATATCCTTGCCTTACCTCACAAGAGAGCTACAGAAAATGACACCTTGTATTTGTCAAGGATTTGATGGACAGGACATGTGTGATAAGATGAACTTAATTGTACTATGGAATGTTGAACTCCACTCAAAGATTCAGAATTCTATGCATCTTCATGACGGTGAAGAAAACTATAACTCCTTTTTTACAAGATAAGCCATCATATCTTCAAATGGCTTAACATTGATCTGCTGATAGCAACTTTGGGTCCTAGCAGGCATACCAACTAAATTGACAAGATTCAAATGGTAAATTGATGCACACCTATTAGCGTAATAAGATAAGGAAAACAAGGAAGATGATTTATAACATGTCAAAATTACCATCATTGTAGAACACAATGATGTTCTATATAAACCAAGTGATAGCCAATATACACCATCTCACTTGAGGGAATTTGAGAAAGAAAATCAATCATGTATTGATCAGCAAAATTTGGGCCTCAAGGAGGGGTGTCCAAAAACAATAAATGAATATATATATATATATATATAGAAAGAGAGTGACTATGTAGGATGATGGATGGGGTAGCAATTATAGTACAAAGATGGAACATATAAAAAAGATTGAATAATGACTCTTTAAAAAGTCATGGCCAAAACACATCTTGAATCCCTTTGTTGGTTTCTGTTTTCTATGCGTCATCATCAATTCATTCAATCACCATCAGAATGCATTGATGGTGAAGTACTTGTGCAAGTCAATGGCCCTCCGAAGAAGATTGAAGCTCCGTCCAACTCGATGGAGCTTCCCTCCCTTTCCTCGAAGTTAAGGGACCTAGCTAGGAATTTGTTTTTGCTCTTAGAGTATCTCCATCCTTGGTCGTCGTCATCACCATTACCACTGTCCATAGACCTCATGAGTGGACTCTTGGAAGCCGAACCTGGAGATGATTTAGACAAGAGACGCCGTGGAATGGGACTATCCATGAAATCACTTGCTACCCGTGGAGGCGACAACATGTCACCATTGTCTATCTCATTACCTGTTTGATTGCGAGTGGGGGGAGAGTGTGGCTCACTTTCTTGATGGCGAAAGGGAGAGCTACAGTGGCTCCACATCATGTTGTCATGTGGTGATGGGGTATGCCGAAATTCTCCTACAGAAGGTGGATACATATGCTTATTCTGAGTTTGCAAGGTCCATGTACCGGTTGTTTGCTCTAAGCCATGAACATGTGGATGATGTTGGTAAGAGCTTGATGGACATGGCATGTCCTTTGCCTCACATGACAATGATGGCCTTAGTTGAAATCCTGGGGTGGTTTCCAGTGGAGGCCATGCATGATGGCCAAAGACAGGCAATGACTGTTGTTGTCGCCGTTTCTGACCTCTTACACCTGCCGTCTGTGCTTTTGCCATAAGCTTTGCCACTTCATCCATGTCCAGACGTGCCAGTTGCCATGGGCTTATCTTCACTTTGTGACGATATGGACGAGTTGGGTGTGGGTGTGATGGAAGTACAGGAAGGGTAGGGACGGGCATTGTAATAGTCGTTGCAGTGGTGGATGAAGAAGTTGAATCAGGATCTACTGTAGAAGGCAAACTCCATTGAGGCAATTGTGGAGCAACTTCTTCCTGGGGAAAAACAATATAAGTCGTGTGCATGTTGGATTAGATCCCTATTGGATTACATTTGGTTATTACCTGGTTGTCTGATTCCAAGTACACCCGAGGAGGTGTACACCATGTTCGCCTATACTGAGCTCCGAATGCACTCGATCCGATACTCCGGCTACTCATGAGCGAGCTCACCGGGGACACAGGTGGATTGTTGTGCTCAATGTCTTGCTCATTTAGACTCATCAGTTCATTAAGGGTTCTTGATGCAACGACATAGTCATAGGTTGTAAGGCCCTATTGGAGTGTACAAAAAAAGGCAAGCGTGTTATCTATGAGTATATCCATAAATCATACATGAATGTAGCTTAATATGAGACAATCATAGACGTAATGATATGTTTAAAGTAGCCAAGTATGCGATGGCTATCTGAACTATGACAAAAATGGCATGAGCTAATGGACTGGTCTTTGCTTTAACTGACTCACATTAATGTATGATTATCACATAACATTAATATCTATGACGTGTATATTACCTTCTTAATCAAGAGGATGTGGAATAACAAAAGTTCTCCCACAGCCGCAAGTGCAACAAGTGAAACGCTCGAAGAGATAAGCTGTGCCACACCACCGTTTTAAGAGAAAAAGAAACACCAAGTTCTCACAAAGTACAAAATGGTTGAGCAAATTAAAAGATCTGATGACACTGTAAAGACATTAGTGTTCATATATGTGAGAAATAAAAATCTAGTTTATTTGTGTGGAACATTACTTGTAACTTCTTAAAAGTTCTCACAATATGTACCTCGGTCACAAAAAACTTACTGACGAGAAAATGACATACCACAATAGCAACGACTGTGCCTTTTGAGAAACCGTTTCCTAGTTTCTCATGAATCATTTGAGTCATAATACCATGGTCATGAAGGAAGCACCTCACAATCACCATTACTCCAGTGATGACCTCTAAAAGAAGCTACAATAAACATAAGCAAATGTACACACTGTAAGTACAAAGAAGTAGGAGGAAAAGAAACGAGCATTCAAAAGGGTAAATTTAGATTGATCAAAAGACCGTCTTCAGAAATAGAGGAACTTACAAATCCAACAGTAACACACATCAAGGACAAAAAGGTACTGTAATTCCGCTTTCCCACACAATTGTTGATCCACTGCTCAATGGAATATGTATCAGATATAAGCATACTGAATAATAATAGTAAAACACAATGGAACCCACCGTAAAGCGATCAAATGTTTGATATATGTTTATATACATATGATGGAAAAAGAAAGTGATGAAAACGTACTCTTAAGTAAAAAAAAGAAAAGAAAAAGAAAATCAAAGTAACATACCTTGCAATGATGATCAAATCCATACACGCACTTATCACAGCTTTTGCAATGCTTGCTACATTTGCTTACCTACCAATTTTCAATGTAATTCATTTCTTTTAACAATGATCAGAAATTGTGACTTAGATGATCGGAGAAAGAATAAGAGATTAAAATTCCCCCATGCCCATACATACCCTCCGGTTGCAGAGCATACAATTGAGAGAATTGGCCATAGCTTGCGATGACGTGCTGTTCTCGACACAAGTGTCAGGGCCTACTATACACTGGAATGGGAGCATAAGGAACCGGGTGAGGGCCGAGAGGGTGCCTTTTCGTGCATTGCGGTGGCTTTGGATCGCCAGGGAATGAAGGGCTTCAAGCTTCAAGATGGAGTCTTGTATCGTATCGAGCTTCTCTTGCGATGCATTCGTCGCAGGCATTGTGGAGAATGGCTTGATTGGGATGTGTATGGATATGCCTTCATCTTCAGGATTGATGGCTGCACATCTTATATACAAGAAGAACACCGCGACCGCCTGTATGTATACAAATCATTAACAACCCAATCTCGCCAATACAGAGGTGGAAAACTCTCTTTTTTTTTGTATGGTTATGATACCATTCATTCACTCATTAGAGTTTAATGCTTCTTATTGAGCCTATTTCAGCCACAATTCAGAGCGCTATGGTCCAGACATGGACCTAGGGTGGTCATCTTGGCTATAGAAACGGCTAGCTACCTAGCTGCTACCCATGAAAAGAGATTAAGAATTGAGAGGAATTGATCGAATGGAGAGTCAATCTGAATATGTCCATGAAAGCCCTAGCTAGGGCTATGTGAATGAGAAGAATACTATAGATGAGAGCTGATTTAGCGTTAAGGTTTGTTAATGAATGAATACTCTGATCTCATTAGGGTTTTTTTGTGTTAGGTTATATACGTGCTAAAGTATCTATTGTAGTTATGATAAAGAACCCTAAACTCCAGGATTTATCCATGAACTCTATTTGAAATTGAATCAAATATTTGGTCATATACCCTATCATCAATTTGCATTAAAGTCGAATATATTTTCGTGGATTTTTCATCCGCCCCTCTTACCAGTGGAGTGTAGAGCAGTGTAAATGTAGCAACAATCTGTGTGCTTCCCAGGAACGATGCAGAGAAGAAATAAAACGAACATAGGAATCCAATGAAACATAGAATCGCTGTAATCTGCAGGAAAGAAAGAAGAGATGCATAAAAAGAGTAAATATTTACATATGTTTGTGTAAGATTGATTTTTTTGAGTGTTTTTTTGGCCACTTCATTGTTAGAATAAGAAGAGAAGCAAACCTGCAATCTGTGGAAAGGAAGGTGCCAGCCATGGCGCCTCATGCTCTGTTTCTTCTTCTTCTTCTTCTTCTATTTTACTTTCTCTGAGAGAAGAGCAGAGTGATGGAGATGGAGATGCATATGGAGATGCTCTGAATTAACGGTCGGATTTTGATTTGAATTTTCAAAAACCTGCAGGGGTTTTAGGGCTCGTATTTATTTACTCATTTAATTATTTTAAAAAATTTGCACCAATTTCAGTGTGATCAAAATTAGAAATAAAAATAAAAATAAAAACAAAAAACAGAAACATAAAAACATAAAAAATATAAAAATAAAAACTATAAAAGAAGAAAATAATACATAAGAATACAATAAAACTTAAAATTTTAAATAAAATTAAATAAATAAATACAATTAAATAAATTAAAATTAAAATTCAAAAAAAAAAGAACACAAAAAAAGAGAAAAGAATATGGAATAATAAGATAGATCATGATGTGGGTGGGACCCCAAGTTACTCTAGAGAAGAAGCAAAAGAACTACACTAGAATCGGTCAATCGAACTGCCTTCCTGTTGTCTAGTGTTATGTTATGTTGTGTTTCCGGTGTGCGCCCGACCAATCAATGTCTCATGTACCACCCCAATCGATGGATCGAATCCACCGACACGTTTTCCGTTGCCAATGTCCTTGTTTACTATCCCGCATCAATCCATCCATCAACACATTCCGCCCTCTCCCTGTGCCTATACTACTATTGTCCGTCCTCGTGTTGTATATGAGCTGATAACATCAATCCACATATAAGACCTCGAGCTCCATCTCCACACACCTCATAGCTATCCGAAATCTTCTCCGACCTCATCACACCATCGTCTCATCTTTCTCTTTGTAACTACAGTTATCAACGTTGTGTTCTGAAAACCCTAAATCATCTCCAACCAGTGACCACATTGTTGTCGTCTAGTCATTCTCTCTGTTACTACAATCATCGACATTGTGTGCCGACAAACCTTTTACAATTTCAAATGCCAACAAATCCCCCCCCCCCTAACCAACACGTGGATTTATAAAGTAAAAATAGATTGGAAGCTTCTATATTAACCCTTATCCAATACTTTTTGGCTCTCGAGACTCGTTATATTAAGAAAACAATTAATACCTCGATTCTCATTTTTTTTCAAAAAGATAAACCAACTACGTATCAAAGAGAGGTATGCCCGTTGGTAGTGGCAGTTGGTCTAGCATTGCGCGGAATGCTACGAAGATGAAAGCGAGGTTAATGATTTATGTTAGACTTACTTCAATCCAACTAGCAAATGAATTGATCTAATTCCAAGACAAATCCAGTGGATAAGTCCTAAAACATTCCTCTTAAAAGTCTTTTTTGTCGTCTTCCCACACATTTACATTATTCAATACTTTTTTTTTCTCGAAAGCCACTTAATTCAATCCCCAAAATTGAAAGTTTAAAATTTGAAATTCAACCCGAGTGGTAATTTTTAATGTCTATATTTGACTTTGAAGACATTTAATTCTAGTAATGCAAAAATATACATGTAGGCTTGTAGCTTGTCAATGTTAAAGAAGGCACTCAATAAAAAAATTACAAATACAAAAATGTTCACATGAGTCAAGCTAAGTTACACGTATATGCACTTGTATATTGGTGCACACATTGAGGTATCCATTAGGTTATTTGTCATTCTAGTTAGTCTTGAATTCAAGAGATTCACATGTGGGTTTCCATGGAGAGTGAAGATAAATAGTGAGAATATTGCATTATTAAATACCACACAATAAATGAGAGTTGTTAAATTGTTGGATTATGCAAGTAGTAGTAGTAGTTATAATCCAATGTACATGAAGGATAACATAATGAGAAGTTCAGAAAATTTGAATGGATGTCATTTATTGGTGTCCTATTTAATCTTCATTTTGAAACCTATATAATCATGTTGCAAACAAGTGCTAGTCACAATCCAAACTGAGCGTTAATATAAAAGTTCTCATAGGTATTCTATGTATCTTGTGTATAATCTACTAAAATAAGTATTTGAAGCCTATGATCCTGTTTTCGGTATCACTTTGGTTGACCATGATGAACTGCCCCACATTAAATGGTGGAACCTAACACTTTCTCTCCAATGTTGCATCGAAACTTTTCATAAATCTATAGAATCAAACTTCTATCATTCAAATGGATAGAATTTAACATTCAATGGAACACATTGTATTCAAAGACCATCCAATGGTTAGGAATTGGAAACAGATTGGATTTCAGCGTAATCAATTTCACATTGTCCAAGCCAAACTAGTTAAAACCAGTTAAGAAATTTCAAACCTAAACAGAACCAAACCAAACCCTAAACTGGTTAAGCTCAATGCAGTTATCAGTAGCCTACTAATATGAAGAGATATTATAAGAAAATTCAAATTACCACTAAATTTATTGTTTGGTCATACCTAATTTTACCTAATTCTTTTTATAAAACTTTATGAGCTTGTTGTGACAAATTATGTACGAAAAATGTTAAAATATTGCATCCAAATAAATATATCTCCCAATTGTTTCGAACTACATATTACACTACACACATACTACATAGGCTTAATACACTCCTAAAGCCAATATATTTCACGTTCAAATGATCCCATTTGGCCAAAAACGAAGGATTTTGTTGACAATTTAGAAGCTCTTTCTACCTAGCAAAATATGGTGTCAAGTTTTTAACACTGAACAATAACACCATCGAGTATCAAATGTCATCATCAAGTATTCCACAAACCCAACAAATCATGAACATCAAGTATTCCGTAATTCAAGTATCCATTAACATCATCAAGTATTCCAAAAATTCAAAAAATTATCACTTGTCCAAGTACAAGTATTCCACAAACCCAACAAATCATGAACATCAAGTATTCCGTAATTCAAGTATCCATAAACATCATCAAGTATTCCAAAAATTCAAAAAATTATCACTTGTCCAAGTACAAGTATTCCATGACATCATCCTCTGCCATCGTGTTTTCTAAATCAATATTTAAACTATGATATGCATCATTAATATCTTCAGGTATAGAAATGTTTGCACTATCAAGTAAATCCAACCATGATCTAATGCACATCTCCGCCTTAAAAGTGCATGGATGTAAGCGAAACCTATTTTCAAAGTTATAATAACCTTCAGAGTAAACTTCCTCCGAAGGCACCGATGAAGCTGGAATTGCCAAATATTCGCATGCCATCTTGTACAAACTTGGCAAAGTGGATCTGCTTCAAATCAACAAATTAGATAATATCAACAAATGCTTTTGAAACATAAGGAAAGATTCAACGAAACCTGTAAGTAAGCCACCACTGAAGAGGGTCTATGTCTGACTTTGCTCGTGGAAGCTTCAAGAAATCTTCAATTTCTGAACCTGTTGATGTTTCATGAGATTTCTCATTGATATCTAACATTTTCCAAAACTCCACATGTTTAGAATGATGTCCTTCAATTGTATCATTGGATGGGGAAGCATGGGCATTTTCGACATGATAGTTTGTGTCTAATACATTTCGGACCAATTCTATATCGAGGTTTTTGTCTATTGGATTATTTGGTTTTGGAACTCTACATCAAGATAGAAATATCAGTAAAATAATTACAAAATTATACAATTACAAAAGATTAAAAAGAAGTGAAAATGTCAATCTAACAAAAATACCTTGGGTCAAGAAACATTGCGATTCGAGATGGAATGGATTTCAATGATTCTTGGTACTTGATTAGGTGTTGTAAACATTTGTTACTAGCCTCCTTTTGAACTTCAAGAGTGATCTTCTCATATGGTGACTCAATCGAGTCCATATCCATAAATATATAACTATTACAATGTGATAACAAAAGTTTGAATGCAAATGCTGCTATCGAGAGGGTTGGGCACTTTGAGTCACTCATGTAATTACAAATTATAGCAGGCACACGTAACCATTGTTCCATACTTTGTATACGGTTCCAATCTTCTATTGAGAGTGTATGATCAACAAACTCATGAGCAACAGCCTTGTCAGTTATGGTACAACTCAAGATATCTCTTAATTTTATGGCTTGTTGATACATTACTAGAGTTGAATTCCATCTAGTAACACAATCTACACATGGTGGTTCTTGCTCTCCATTCTTGTGCATATTTTTTGAATATTTTTTAAAAATAGCTCTACTAACTTTACTCTTGCGTATAGAATGTAATGTCTTCCTTAATTTCATAGTAGAAGGAGCAATAACCTCTAATGCAGACTTCACACCAAGCTGATATGTATGAACCATGCATCTTAACATATGTGATGATTGTAAAATGTCTTGTCCATGATGCCTAAGCAACAACGTAGCTAATTCTTTTGATGCAACTAAACTTTCACTAGCACCATCAGATGTTGTGGATAGAAGACGTGAAGAGATACCAAATGATTTTAGACGTGAGAATAAAGCTTGCCCAACACGTTTTCCTACTCCATCTCCTGGAAAGACATCTAGAAAGTCTAAAAGAACATTAATCGGCTTGCCAGACTCTAAAGAGGTCCAATGTAAAGTCATCCTATAAAATCCTGTCAAACTATTATTGGTACACCCGTCATATGTCATAGCATATCTAAAACTTTGTGAGGACAAATAAGTAATAACTAATTGACGGAGAACAACATACATTCGTAATACTAATTTTTCAACTGTACGAGCTGATTTAAGTTGATAACCTAGCGAGAAATCATGCACTAATCTTTTTAAGCTAGAGGATTCAACATCTGCATGAGGCAACATTACTGAAACTATATATCTAGCAATAGAACTATCAAATTTCTTCTCTACAGTATGAGGCGTAGCTAATGAAGGTGTAGATGCATCTATTTGAGTTTGGACAAGAACACTACTAGAAACTTGTGGCTGTGTTGTGCTATTGATATTATGCTTATGTAATAAATGTTTGGCAATAGAACCTGTAGATGTAGAGCTTGACCATAACAAGTGACAATAATTACATCGACGTCCAGATGCATCTCCCTCCTTGACGGAGAAGATGTGTTTCTTAGTCCATGAAGATCTTTTTCTTGCCCTTGTTTTGCGTTTAACGATTGAGGTTGATGTCGCCTTAGTGGGTGACGACAAAAAAGGAGTTACAGTTTGACTATCTTCCATAGAAATGTCTAGCATCTATATTACAAATTAAGAATCATGTAGTTAGATAACAAATATATAAATGCATGATATACAATTATTTCATAGAATAATCAAAAGATGACACCCAAGTGATACTATCATTTGAGTTTAATAATAACTTGCACAACATGTAAAAAAAAGTTACAAACAAGACTTCGGGGACACCTTTACATGTAAAAATAAAGCGTGGGCACCTCTACAAACTAGAAAGATAGAGTTGAGGACATCGTTACATGATAGATGCAAAAAAGGGAGAAGACACAAGTTAGGATACACCAAGAAGCCTGAAAAGGCTGAATGATAATGATATGGTTTTCTTCATAGATATCATATTGGTGGGATGAGCATCTCACACTCTGTTCGAGCACATATAAAAGCTTATTGGTGTAAATATCATATTCTAACCATTGAGATGCATAATGCACCCAAGTCAATGTGTACTTGCGTTTGCCATAACTTCCTCATATGATCTTCAAATCCTTTGATGGGCATAGCTCTTATTCATGTGTTTAACTATGAATCATCATAAATTTCATCAAAAATCTACGACCATAATTTGAAGTAACTCAATACGTCGAATATAAATATGAAATAACTTAATGGAGTAACGCAATCGAGTTACATTGTATAAAACCATGTTAGCGGCTCAATAAATGGCAGCTTATCATGTCACTTCATCATATCACACAGTATTTGATACGGTCATGTTGAACCTTCTTTGCTATTGGTTCAATAAATCTCATCTCAAAACGAACCGAGTAAATGTAATACCAGAAACCCATCCATACTATCTTGACATAACACCATCTTCCATGTATATTAAGAAGACAGGCAATATCACAAGTCTTGTAAGTGAAAACAATCATCTTCAAAATATCACAACAATGTAATATCTCAACCATTAACATATCAATTAGAATGTTCTTTTTAAATCATGCTCAGTGCATCACTCTTGTCACTTTGGTATAGGATCCTTGCTTATCACATCCATTATCAAATTATGTCATAAGACAACAAATATCAGGTTAGTTATTGAGGCTTGATGCATTCAACGTGACCTTAAAATAAGGAAATCTATTCTTCGGACATGGAATGAAACATACCGTTTTGGTATGTCATCCATGGCCATATGAGGCCAAAAAATACATAATGGGAAACAAACTAAATGAATGTATATAACTTCTAAGCGGAAAACGTCCATGATTCAATCGAAATTATATAAACGATAACTTAACTTAAACTTTTGAGCTTCTATGATTCATTTTTTGCTCTGTAAAAGAAACCCCAACCGGCAGCACCTAAGTTTTCCATCACATCTCCATAAAACAAAATATGTTGATGCCCCTTTTTTTTTACATTGCAAGCCTGTAGAGGCAGTGAAATGTTGAAAATTAAGCTTTTTTGACCTGCTGTTTGTCTGCCGATTACCTTTCCCATTACTATTGGCCAAACCTCCCAAGGCCACTGATTACAATTTCTTGCAATCATATTGGGGGCAGGTCATTCCTATACCTTGTTAGAAGACATGAGAGTCTTGATGGATATTTGGTCATCAAAATCAGACGTCAAGATTATGGTGGAAAATGATCCCATGAATAACCTCTTTTGAGAAGTGGGCCCAACCAAAACATTTCTCCAAGGCCTTATCTAAGGGTTCTAGTACTACCACATGGATTTGGAACCTACATGCAATTACTTATGATTCACAACAATGATTCAACGGATATATTTCACTTGTGTGAGCAAGGTTCCTACAACATATGGTGGCTCTGAGGATTTGCTTTTCTTAGCTATGTTTGAGAGTAGACAACCATGCGGTGTTGTGTCAAAACACAAAGAACAAATACTTACCTTCATGTTAGATCATTGCATGGGATCAGGTGAACACGCACCATTTTGCTGGTGATTATGCGGTCAGATATGGGTGTGAGTCACTCATGGACTCTTAACAAACAAGAGATCCTAGGCTACCTAACAGAACACCCTAATCGTGTCCTTCATCTCTTAACTAAAGGAGATAATCAAGGTATGAACTGAAAATATAACTTGAACCCACACTTGAAATCACTTCAATTCTAAGGAAAGCATGGTGGAATCATGATACAGGATCATCATCAGGTGTGTGTGCTTACATTACAAAGGTGCCTTGAAGAATGTAGGGCTAGCTACCCAAGGAGGATTGCAAAGAAATTGGAGAATGAGGATTGCAACTCCTATTGAGTCTAACCATAACTCATGATTCAAAAGAAAGTGGAGAATGATGATTGGAACTCCTATATGATTATAGCCATAACTCATGATTCAAAAGAAGGGGGTGTGTACATACTGTGTAGGAAGTAGGAGTCGACAGGAGGAGGAGGTGTGCTGGAGGCGCGCGCAGGTCAGGAGTGAAGAATCGAAGGCGTGGTCGTAGGTCGGCAGAACAGAACAGAACAGAACAGAACAGAAGGAAGGTACTCTCGTTCGTTGTTCAGGTATCTGTTGGGGGTGGGGGGGGGGGGCTTTAATTAGCCTCAACCCACTAACCTAACCTAATCTGGCGGCGGTTGGAAGAGTAGAAAAAGAAGAAGAAGAAGAAGAAGAGAGAGAAAATGAGGGTTGTGTGGGGGGAGGAGGGACTCTCATTAAGAAGAAAGAAGAGAGGGAATCACAACCCATTTTTGGGGGGTAATTCTCTGTCTCTGTCTGTCTCTTGCAGGTTTTGCTAAAAGCAGGGCCTTTTTTTTTGCATCTGGGGTTTTAGGGTTTAGGGGTCTTTTCAAAGTAGAAACCATCAACTTCTCCCTTGCTTGCAGGTTCCATGGAAAGCTCAGCTCAGGCAAGATTCCTTCCTTGCCAACACCATCTCCAAGAATTCCAAGTACAGAATTACTACTACTTATTACCTGTTTCCTCCTACATACATAACTCCACGCAGAGTTCTCTCTCTCTCTCTCTCCCCATTATATCTAGCGATGGGTCCGGTTCTGTTTGGGTTCGGTTCGGTTCGGTTTCTTGGTGAAACCAAACCAAACCATTTATTAATAATAAAAACCGAACCAAACTGTTTACAATTTATGAAGTCATTTAAACCATCCGGTTCTGTTTCGGTTTCTTGGCCTTGGAAAGTTGAAACCAAACCAAACCATTTATTAATAATAAAAACCGAACCAAACTGTTTACAATTTATGAAGTCATGTGTACAATTTATGAAGTCATTTAAACCAAACCGTTTACGAAACATTTAAAACCAAACCAAACCAAACCTCTCTTTTTTTTATATTAATCATTATACTTATTATAAATTTGTGTGAGAAAATCATCATAAATTTATTCATCATACTTATAATAAATTTTGTCATCATACTTATCATAAATTTTGTCATCATACTCATCATAAATTTGATCATCATACTCATCATAAATTTGATCATCATACTTATCATAAATTTGATCATCATAAATGAAAAGGAGACTCTACATATTGTGAAATGCACATAAGAGATCAAAACTAGCCTAGTTAGCTTCTTACTTCTTACTCAATTTATAGTTCATACAAAGGTACCCATTTGGGTGGCACAAAGGAACACTTGCACACCACAATATAATGCATATAAAATTTAATAAGTTAAAACTAGAGTTTAAAATTAAAAGTTGAAAGTTAGAGATAATAGGGAAAATTTATGAGTATTTTTTATTTAACCTTTAAACCGAACCACATAAACAGAAACCGATAAACCGATAAATTCAAAACCGAACCAAAACCGATTAGTAACATTTGAAACCAAACCAAACCGTTTATTTATCTTCGAACCTATAAACCATCAAGCCACGAGTTTTCAGTTCAGTTCGGTTTGAGCCGAAACTGGGCCCATTACTAATTATATCATCTAAAATGGCTTAAATGACTTCCAAACAGCTTCACCCGATTTGATCCGATTGGCACGGTTCGAGCTAAGCCGAGCCAAACTGAACCTAGCTCAAATTTGGTTTAGAGGTACCGAAGGAGAAATTAGTTACGCAATGTAGGCGATGACTATGCAAAGATCAATCGATAATGAGTACATAAAGGAGGGTTAGTATATGTATGTACTCCTTGTATGAGTTCTTGCATCATATCCTTAATTGCATAAATCTGTCATGTTGGTTGAATGAGTGGGATGTCAAATGGTATATTGTCCGATCAATATAAAGGACACTTTCCTATTTATTACAAGTGTGGAGTTTACACAATCCCCAATGAGTGAGTAGTTGAGCTCAATATCTTAACAAAGACCAAGGAACGGGTCATGCCAAAGAGAATCGAGAGGTGTGTGCCAAAGCTTGTGAATCACATTTGGAAAGACACTCAAATGAATGAGCAAAGGACTCTAGGAAAGAGTGTGAACGCTAGTGCAAGAGTGGGGATGTGCAAACCTAATAAGAGTGAAACGCGAAATGATGAATGCGAGCGATATCTAGATGAGTAGATGGATAGGCAAAAAACAAATTATGTGGATGACCTTCAAGAAGCTAAAATAATGATGATGATGTATACAGATAATTGAGTTTAGAGAGTCACTTGAAATGGATATATGGATTTTGAAGGTAGGACTTAGGAGCAATCTAATGGAGAAATAGTCTGTCATTGTACAAAGTGGATGTTGGTATGGAGATGAAGATGGAGTGCCATACCAATAGTCATAGTAGAGCAAATCCACATATGTTATTGTACAATACTATTACTACAATGAAATGTATTTGAATATCTTCTACAATTTTGTGGTTTCTTACATTTCATGGAAATTGTCCAATAGGCAACTGAATGTGTTACTTGTCTACATATTTATCGGATCAGATTTAGGTGTTTTTTGCACAATAGAAAGGCTCTATAGTGGCAATTATTTATTGATCTATGGAAGTTAGTACGTAGTTATGCCATAACTATTATTTTTAGTAAGGCAAACTACAATGGAGGTAGTGTGTACTTAGTTTAGTAAATAGGGATCCAAGGTATATGAAGATTCCACCATTTAATAAGTGAGTATTAAATAGTATTCCTCTCATTCTCATCATCATGATGGGCCAAACATTGCTCAAAGAGGCCTATAAAAGGGTACCCATTTTAAGTAAGACTAAGTGACTAATCTTTATTGATAAAAATAATATTGTTGTTACTCTCCCTCTCTTTTATTGGTCTCTTCCTTCTTCCACTCATTATGGGGTCGGAGGCCTAGCGCTCTACCATCTTTAACAAAGAGGAGGTGGAGAACACAATAGGTAGTAGAAATCACTTGACAACCATGATTCGTTACCAAGAAGGAGACTTCAATTTCCAACCAACCTCAAGGCACTTGAGAAAAGGGATAACATGTGACCCTACTCAAGAAGCAATGACCAAATCAAGCAAACCCCTCATACTAATGCTCGAATACCATGTAGCTCAAGAGAAGCTTATGTAGCCCATATCATCATTCAAGGCAGAACACAACACGCTCATAAGCATTGAATATTGTATCTAAAGGATTTCTAGCCTAAACTTTATCCACTTGTATATGTTCATCTTTGTCTAAATGATCCTTAATCATAAGTTGTGCTTGAATGGATTACATTTAACCCAACAAGAAGCAAATCACAACACTCCAAGGAGATCAAATAGATATACGAGTAAAGATCTTCAAAAAGGATCATCTATTACAAGTTTAGCTTGCTTCTGAGATAGTGTTTTTCTATGTGGTATAGTATTATGTTGTGAATCATGAAGACATGTAGTATTCACCTTCTTGATGATAATTAGGCCTTGTGTATGCTTCTTGTAGATGCAAGCAACAATCATTGCATTGTAAAGCCCATTAAGGTTTCATAAGTTGATTGCACAATGTATTCAAATATATCCAATATATGACATGTTTCCTATTTCTCCCAAGAATATAATGTTTGCATGTGCAAATAGTCACAGGACTCGAGACTATTTTTCCAAGGCTTCCAAATTCCAATATATTATGTGCATAGATCTCATTTTTTACCATGTCTAGGTTCTTTGACAACTAAAGTTGACACGCCATACTTGAATGTCGTGTGCTCCATAAGAGTTCTAACGATAATTTATGCTCTAATATTATAAACCATACTCAATAATTTGATGCAAAGAATAATGAAAGCTCCTAAAATTAACTAGTATGATGTGATCAAATGCATTTGGCACATAACAATATTCCCAAAAAGGTTTCTATGCTTACAGAATGTTTAATCATTGTCCCCTTCAAACAAACTATGCTAATTCCCGTGCTCTTGTTTTTAACTTCAAAGGGGTCAAATGCATTGGTTATTCAAAGCACGCTTAGTACCACATAGCATGCTGTCTAGGTATCGAAGTCACATTGTCCTTGCCCTTCTTGTTGATGGTGACATGTTTCCTTGTCTTGTCAAAGGAAAATATCTCTCCAAATTCAATAAGAAGAAGGGCCCTCATCTCACCATATATACTTATTTGGCTACAACAATAGCTATTGCGAACAATAAAGTTGAGAATCCACTAGAATATAGCTTATTATAGGAAAAGTTGATGAAAGGATCCACTATCATAATATGATGAAATGATCACCTATATTTATCATGTATCAATCATAAATTCAAAAATCTCAAACAAGCATAAGAGGGTTAGATGGCTGGACAAGCATCGGATGATTAAAATAACATAAGACAACATATCACACAAATTTATTTAACCATAACTATCATCATAATCATTTCATCAATAATGATTAAGATTATGGATCTCCATATTTCCATTAGAGATGACAATTACAAATGCCGCCTGCGTTTTGGGGCACTCGTGTAAGTGGGTTCAGTCAAAAGTGAAACAACCGAATCGAGTGTCGCTGAGGGTTTAATGTCTTCAATAGTGTTTTATTTAACCATAACTATCATCATAATCATTTCATCAATAATGATTAAGATTATGGATCTCCATATTTCCATTAGAGATGACAATTACAAATGCCGCCTGCGTTTTGGGGCACTCGTGTAAGTGGGTTCAGTCAAAAGTGAAACAACCGAATCGAGTGTCGCTGAGGGTTTAATGTCTTCAATAGTGTTTTATTTAACCATAACTATCATCATAATCATTTCATCAATAATGATTAAGATTATGGATCTCCATATTTCCATTAGAGATGACAATTACAAATGCCGCCTGCGTTTTGGGGCACTCGTGTAAGTGGGTTCAGTCAAAAGTGAAACAACCGAATCGAGTGTCGCTGAGGGTTTAATGTCTTCAATAGTGTTTTTCATTGTTACATCAGAAGCCTTTTGTGATGATGAAACCTCCCTAGATGCATCCATTTTGATACCAGAAGCACTTGCTGAAGAAAAAAGGGTTTCTTCCTTCCTTTCCTTCTCGTTGCTATTGGGATTCTCCTTGCTATCATTATCTTCTACTTCTTCTTCACTGCCAGTCTCATCCTCGGTTTCGAACTGTGCTCCTTGTGCCGCAGTTTTGGGTTCTAATGTTGCTAACTTGTCTCGGAGCTCCCTAAGCTTCGCCTTCTTTGAATTCAAAACTGCCACAAACTACAAGGCAAAATGGAATTGTTGTACCATGCATATTATTGCTACAGATAACTGTTATGAGCATATATGTATATATTCATCATACATTAATGGAGCTAATGAGGCTATCTCCATTAAACCAAAGCCCAATTGACTCCATATAGATGTGATTACTAATGTATATACTTGGAAGCTGTAATCATATCTTAATGGAGCAAATGAACCGAGCTCTGGCCATCAAGGGGTGATTACAAGCATATATTCTAAGTGTCTTTTTTATCACCATATGGTCCATACAGCATATTGTACAGAGATTTTCTTTTGCCAAAATTTCACATCATTTGAGGCTCCCACTAGTAATGGGGTCTATTAGGGTATGATTATGCATGTGCTAACAACCATGATAAGTCATGATTGTACAGTAAGTTATTACTATAAAAACAATAGTTAATGTACTCTATTATGGTATGATTATTCATATAGTCATAACTGTAATAAAGCAACTTGCATGGTTTTATCAGGTGCAACAGAAGATTTCTTTGCCAAACCTTTTTGAAAACGTCAATTTCAAACTGTATTTTGTCATTTTTGAATTGTTCATTTTGTTTCAAACATTTCTGTGCCTCCTCTTTCATCCTCTCAAAAGATTGCGTCTTACGGAGCACTTCATCCTGCATCAAAGAAATTTTTTACCAACAAGTTGGGTGAGTTAATACAATGATAATAAAGAAAGCAACAGAAAATCATGAAACGATTAGTATGAAATGCAAATCAAATTTTGATAGAGACATTACACTCAGCTTGATATTTGAATCCATCAGAAAATTTAGAATGTCACATGTAAGATGTTGGTCATTCTCAGCCTTTTCACATTTCCATTTCCATTCAAGCTTTGTACCATGTTTAACAAATGTCCATGAAACCTGCAAGTTTCAACTATGATGAATATAACATCAACAGAACCACAAAAGCCAATTGGTTAGCTATATCATGAATGCAGAGTTCAACCTTTCGATTTTCACCATCAGCTATGAATGCATATGTGGAGTCAGGATGTTGATAGCTTAAAAATAACTGTGCCCTCTCTAGATATTCTGCCACACTCTCATCCCATCCAGCTGCTCGCTCTGCAACCACTTCTGGGATTCCTGGTTTATATCCACACATTTAATACATACATGATATAAAAATAAAATTATAAGTTCAATACAAAACATTTCAAACAGTTCATGAACAATGATAAGACTCGATTTCCATTTCCTTTGTTCTATCACTGAAGAAAATGTCTTTGGCCTAGTTCCTTTGTCTCCCTTGTTCTATTACTGAAAATAAGTCTTTGACCTATCCCCACCAAATGACTATGAGAAAGTGCCACCTTTGGACCTTTACGCCTGTCCATAGAGAGTAGCCGTGTGGTCTACCTAATAGAATAGCCTAAATCACTTAATGAGGATCCACTCAACAATCTGAATACTTTAGCATGGAATAATATGATAGGACTACTCTGTCAGAAAATTTTCCAGCCCGAAAATTAGATCTGATGCTATATACACACACATGTGGTACACAAACATGGAAACTTAACCAAACACATAGGTGAAGGCCAAGTCCAGTTGCATGAGAAATACTATTGTAAGATCTACACTACTTTCCAATCTTCCTTTTTCAACAGTTCTTTTGACTTCACCAAGGATCGTGGTGGCAGTTCTTTTACAGCTATAACAGTGTCAATTTTAGTTTTGGTTATTTTTTATCGAATGACAACAATAAAACGGATAATGATTACGACTTCCTTTAGCTCCATCACTTCCTCTCATGCTACAAGTCAACGAATGGGTCTTGAGCAAGGCCCTTGAAAGGGGTTACAAAAGATTAGGCAATAGCAATGTGCTGTGCTGGTAGGCCATGACCATTTGGACCAGAGCCTTGTCACCGTTGTCATCAACAAATAAAGGCTGTTATCACCCCGCATTGAAAGTGCTTCCAAGATTTTGCATCTTGGGGCAGCCCATGTCGTGAGATTTTTGAAGGGCAGAAGTTTCAGTCTATCTAACGTCAGAATCTTAAGTTTTTAGATATCTAGATTCTTTTTTACCCTATGTTTAGTTTATATTTATTTTGGTTTCTCATACTCAAAGATGACAAAACATTTAAAAATGTACTCTTTTGTTTGGTCTTATAAGCCATTTCGGCCTCTTAAAAAGACATTAATATAAATTTCTTTCTCTCTCTCTGTATACTTGCATTAGCCATCTCCTTCCCTATAATATAAAAAGACATTTTGTTTGATCTTCTCTCTATATCCCACCGGAGCCCAAAGAACAGTCTACCTTTGAGTGGAGGGCTTTCAATGGGAGTATGCATACATGCAAATGATCCCAGGCTATGTTAACATGAAACTAAGACTTAATAAGTTCACTGCAAGGTTTAGTTTCAAACCTTATCGTGACCACAAGAGGGAAGCACATGTCACATCATGTTCAAAAAAACCCACTCAACTTCTTTTTCCACCCACACCCATGTGAATGAGAAGGTAGTTTCAGGTCTTCACAAAAGATGAAGAGAACTGGATACTATGTTAGTGCATTGTTTGTTGGAGATATTAATATGACTTTGCCTCAGGGCATCATGTGGATATTACAAGCAAATTGAGAGCGTTATCATGTGTCTCTTCCAATAAAGTTCTGGAGATGTGTGGTTTTATTTCGGAGTTCCATTTCATTTTAAATGCATAAAATATGTCTCTTAATAGAAATAAAAACTTGGGAAATGATGCATGATGTGGAAATGGATGAGCTTCCATTAGGCAATATCCAAGTAATTTAAGGACGTTTCTAAAAAGGGTCAAAAAAGCTATAAAAATAAATATTGGTCTGTATTAATCCCTGAAATAAGAAAAAAACAGAAATTTTAGAGTTCCCCGAATGGTTAAATGAACTCTGAAGAAGGGGTCAAGGCATTTACCAAAAGTGTTTTGCATGTTGTCCAAACTTGTTTGGCAGAATTTGTTACAGTAATTGTCGCCCACTTCCAAGATCAGCCTTTACAATAATACCTTGGATGAGGATATATTTATAAGGATATACCTCGGAAAACATTTTGAGATAATGCCCACAGATATGCTTTGCATTGTTGCATGAAGATAGATATTCTCTCTTGTACCACATGCCCTATTATTCATCATGTATAGTAGTTTAGATCATTTTTTCATTCACGCCACCACAATATTTTATAGTCTCTTTGAAATTTCTTTTGGTATGGATGATGTCATCAAGATTGCAAGCGTTTTCGGCCTTCTTATCAGCCAATTTTGTCTCTTTCCTATTTTATAACTTTTTTTTCATTTACCATTGAATATATTTTATAGTTTCAGATTAAACTTAGAGCATTTCGTTTTGTATGAAACATGGCATAGGGTTTGCATTTGGTTTGAGTCTCATTGACAAATTCTGCCTCTTCGGATACATGTAGCACTAATATAATCCGCATATATTTGAGCACCTTTACAGGCATCACTCAAGAATACTAATAAATCAGTTGATATACCTGTTTAGTCAAGAAAAGAGTCATGATTCTTCTGGACTATGAATGGATGCACATATATTGCTGATGAACTGCGTAAAATAGGAATGCATCTTGTACCACATAGAGAACTTATACACCCATTCAAAGTAGATTTGATTAATCAAATGAGTCATTAACATTCCATTGAAAGGAATCAAAGTACATGCTGGAACCTCTGTTTGTCAAATATATCTACTCTCAATTGGCCATGGGAATGCATCCCATTCTATCAGTTATCACCCAGCTGCCATCATTAGCCAGCTTATGCAACATCACAAGAATAGAGAATAGCAAGCGCAAACATAACAGAACTCAAATTGTAGCCCATTATTGATCAAGGTATAACTTGGCGTCTTGCATAACTTCATCAAGTAGCCAAGCCTCATGTTTGCCATTTAGTTGTACCACAAGAACTTCTTTTCCCATTCCTTACCATGGTCCAAAATCATCTACCTGTACCTTTAGAATATTGTGCAAAATATTCCTTCCAGAGATAAATCCGTATTATTACGTGTGGACCAATGAGAGTAAGCACTTCTGCTGTGTGCTGGCGGGGCAAAACCTTTAATAGAAATCCCATAAGTGAAGCCATCTCCTTTTCCCTCACTCTCTTTTTTCTCGGTCTGTACCTCAAATAGATAGAGAGGGAGATGGGTACAAGACAATAAACGCCCCCATTGCCTATTCTACACTAATGTAACCCTTTTGGTCGTGAATATCCAATGAGGGGCATACTGAGGATACATTTCAATCTTAGCTTTTATTCTGTTCATATACTATCCATCATATTAACGATGAGTCACGAGTATGTTAGTTAATACATTTGTACAGATGCTTTGGTCTCATAGTTCATGTTGGCATTATATAATTTTCTTTATTCCATTAGACAAAGATATCTCCTCACTGAAAAGATTGCCATACCTGTGCATATCCAACAATGTAAACCATTGCTGATGAAGAGGTTGAAACGATCAGGAAACCAAGATCCTTTGATAAATAGTGGAGAAGCATGACTACCAAGTATTAAACGGGCACACGTTTGAACTCCACCAGAAGAAACTTGCTTCGAATTCATTCTCGAGCTATTGCCTTGCTCAAAATCTCATGTGTCTGCTATATAAAATGCATGTTGGTGGCACAAATATTAATAGTTTTACTAACATGATACATCCCATTATCAATATGTGAGAAGATCAGGACAGCATTGAAATGAACATAAAGACATGTCTGTGTCTATAAAGATTGGGGGGGTAGGGTTTAGAGTTTAGGGTTTAGGGTTTAGGGTTTGGGGAACTAAGACGATTTTCAACCACAAAGAATTTGAAATTTACACAAACACACAGAGAGTTGCTTACCTCAAGACCCAGTTGAATTGGTGAGAGAGTAGAACAGAGTTGTAGTAGTAGTAGTAGCAGCAGACTAGCAGTAGTAACAGAGGTGCTTCATCGTTCAAACTCTTGAAAATCATCACAGACAGACATATGTATGTACATAGAATAAGCATACATGCACACATACATTATGATACATATACATACACACATGCATGCATACATGACATAACATACACATACATACATCACATTACATGCATGCATGTATGCATACATCACATAACATGCACATACACATACATAGAATCAAGCATAGCATACATGTCGAGAAATCTAACCACCCTAATATATCCTTCTCAACGTTCCTCGGACATTTTACTGAAAACACCAGATATCCTTCTACCCACCATATACCATATAGACAGAGAAATCTAACCACCATATATCCTTTTGGGCATTCCCGTACTTTTTTACTAGAAACACCCATCAAATCATTTCCAACTTTCTCGATAAAATTGTGTGGGCGGGAATTATGGGATGGGTGGTGTTGGTGTAAAAAATGTGGGTAAAACAAAGTCGATTGTGAGTGATCGGGGGTTGGGAGCATTGCAATCGTGTCATATTCCAACTTCTGAACTTGTTTGGGGGCAAAATCTGCATAGTAGATGAGGGGACTCAGCATTGCTCCAATCCACCAATCTCACATCGACGAGTATGTGGTGAGCTAAGTCACATGGAATAGATTAAGTCTATGGCAAGCAACTAAATGGGCTTCGTCATGCATGCATAGGTGCAATTTGCACATCGGAGAAGACAATCTCATGGTTTAGTGTGAAGTAAGCTTTTCTATTGGTGTTGAGCAAGTACCAACAACTCATTTTACCAGAATCATTGAGGAGTGTGATTCATATGTAAATGGAGTAGTTGAGATAGCAATGATCTAATGTATGTAAGGAGTCATAGTTCTCAAAAATAAGGTTGTTTGTCAATTTAAGCCATTTAGTTGTATTTAGTTGTATGTGCTCAATGGAATCACATAAGCATACAATGACATGTACAATCACACTTCAACATTATGCTTAATTAATATACCCTATTTGTTTTCTCCATTGTATCTTTGTGGTGTTGCAATAATTTATTTGGTGCTGGTGTTGACTCAATACACATTTGAAGGTTGCAGATGCTTTCATAATAATTGTATGGAATTGGTGCAATATATGGAATGTGACCAATATCCAAAGCTTAGAATATCAGTTAGTTGTTGGGCAGAGAGTGGAAGAAGAAAAGGGAGTGTTGGTGTATGGAAAAGGGTTAGTGCAAATGTAATGTTTACGCATTTCCCTCCACGTTCGATAACTTCTATGGCATGGAGTTGAGTGTATACGAACGGATTCAATGAGAGTAACATAGCAGACACTTTGAAGATGTGCATGGGCAAAACTAGCTATTTCTTCATATTCTTCATGTCATGACCACCAATTAGCCTTCATGATTTTGGGGCAATCAAATTTCAAGATTTGATACTAATTACGTATTGATTGTAGTCCATATCTTGTTGATTTCACTGGACTAAGCAATCCCCGACAACGTCCTCATAGATAGCATTGTTTGGACACCTTGTGATTAATTAGCCTTATCTCTTATTGAATTCATGTTTACTTGTTGCCTAGATTTAATTTTCTGTCCATAACATGGAGGAAGAAAATCTCGTACATTTTCGAATTGTAGTCGTTATATTTCCTAATGGATACCACATATAATAATAAGAATGAATTGTTTATATATATATATATGACAAGATCGAGAGTTTTATTCTTCAAATTCTGATATGTATGGCAAAGTCAACATTCCACTAATAATATGTTTTGTTTAAACACTTTAGGTTGGTATGTAAGCGTGTTGTCTATGGCAATTGAAGCATCAAAGAAAATCATGTTCTTAAGTCATTAAGATCATGTAACTTTTCTACACATATTTACTAAACTTTGTGTACATCTCGTTGTCCATGCTCTTTAATTGAGGTATCACGCAAAGTGACTTTTTTGGCAACGCGTTTGTGTCATTGAGAATCCAAGTCATTGACATGTTCACTTTTTCTATTTCTATTGGGCTACCCAGTTCAACAAACATAATAAGATTACACAATCCCAAGAAAGTTCCAAGCACTATGTTTGCTTTGGAAATGGGAGGGGGCGCAATCTACTAGGGTGAAACAAGTATTTAAGGAGAATGAGAGGTTCCAAAATCTAAAAGCTAGCCCTTTTTAAGCGCCCAATGTTATACTAATGTTATTCTCTTCTCATACATGTAATTCTTATCAACGTTAATTCTAGTTGGTATTTGTAAGCTCAAATCTACTCCAACATGGCACTATGTTCTGGCATTCCAAGAGTTTGCTTTAAAAGATGCTCTTTAAAAGTTATTGTAGACCCCAGTGGCATTGAGGGTTTGCACACAATTGAACATATTCCCATTCACATATTCAATCAATTTTAACACAAAGTTGAATTGCATGCAGACAGTAGAACCCTCCTAGAGGACCCCAATTGTGAGTTGTAACTAAATTATGGCCTCAAGTTCAAAACACTCAATAAGCTGATAGAAATATTTGTACTATGTAAACGAAATGCATCCCTCATTTTAAAGTAGACTCGTGTATGCCAGTTGGGTTGAGAAATTTATCCATCTTTTGTAAAAAAACATAGTCAGTGACATTCCAACTTCTATGCTAAATTATCAAATGAGTAGTTGGCATAAAGGAGCAATAGGATCATGAAAACATTGAAATATCCAATAATCCTCTCCCAATGTTCATGTACCTATTGAGGATAATATCCTGACAATGATGAGCAAATCATCTCATTCAATTATTTTTGTCGGTAACATGTCCAAATGCAAAGGATGGTAATTTTGTTACTCACCAAAAACTAGTCAAGGAGATAAACTTTCTTCTATCTAAGCAATAGAATTTCTAATGAAGCTAGGTAGGTATCTAACATTTAAGTAATATATTAGTTAGAAAGAGATTGATGGCCACATGTAATAACATAAGAGCCAAGGCTCATTGGGGTAGTGAGATGTAGTTGGATATGTTCTAGCATTTTTACTAAATATTAGGGTCAACATTTGCGATGCAATATCCCAAATTTAACATTTTAACGTCTTACTAGTGAATCCTTAGTGCCTCTAATATTCTATCGTCGATGCTCACAATGTTCATAACATCCCCTAATAGCTCCAATAGATCTTTTATTCCCCATCTTTTAAACCATTCCATAATGTAATGCAACCAACCAAATGAGACGATTTTCCCCTATTAGTTTTTTGTACCTCTTTTAACAATTTGTGTCCTATGTCCAACCCTGCTTTTAACAAATTGTGTTCGGTCATATCCTTGACTTTTGCAATATACTTATATACTCTTTGATCATCCTCGAAGATCACTCATGACCTAGGAGCCAAAGTGAAGCATTTTCATGTAGAGAGAGACATGGAGAGAGAGGGACAAAGAGAAATACACACACACACACAAATAAGGGTGAAACCCATGAATAAAGTTTGTGTGCTTAAATGACTACAAGAGCACACCCATTCGCGAAGGGACCCTTGTATAACAAGTAGGTGATACCATGTGCACATACATGATTTCATCACATGAGACCTTTATTTATTTTGTTGGTGTTAACATTCCGATTGTCATTTATAATATCGCTCTTCTAACATCAATATAATACAAAATGTCCATTGATCATGTCAACATCTATCACTTACGAATTAGGGATTGTCATGTCATCACTACGCAAAAGTAGCTCACATTGAAATCAAAACTCCATTGCCCACTAACATGTGTATCAATGTTGTGCAAAAAGTGTTAGATATGCATTTTCTAGTTACTATGTACATATCCATCTTCATATTGAAATTAAAGTTGTTACTTACCAATAAGACTATCAACTTCATGGAAAAGGGTAGCCCGCAATTACAATGAAGAAAGTAAACATGAGCTCAAGGCGATGATCATTGAGCAACACTTCCTTAATGAACTAATCAGGGCATGGGGTACTAATATGGGTCATGTATGGTTAGCCTAACATAGGGTAGCATCAATACATTATTTTAAGGTGGCTTGTCCTTTGAGTGCGCCTAACATCTATTTACTAGTGCTTACACTTCATTAGTATAGTTTGCCTTAACGTAGTGATATAGGTTACAATCCTGAGGTTGTAGATAGTGATTTGTAAATCTATACATTAGTTCCAAAACAACTTCAAAATTAGATCCATTGTTTATGACTTGAACTTAGACTTTCAAGGTAGCACAAAGTTTACTACTAGAAGAGCTAACCAAAAGAAAGTCGTCATGACTCATATCATGTGCGTTACAAAAATATTTAAACTCATTAATACCAAAACATCCCCATATCGTATAAACACTTACATTAACCAAAGTCATCACTATACTTATATTACCAATGATTTTTTGGAATCCTACATATAATATTTAAACACTTGACTTATATGTAAAATATGTTAAGTGTCACTCATTATGAAAACCACAGACAAAAATCTAATCTTAACTCTCAAGGGTGATTGCCACGTGTCGAAACTTTAATTTACAAAAATTTAGAGGCAAAGAGAAATTGGGCTAGTATCTCGACTTTTCATGATGTTAAATTCTTCTTTAGCAAATATCACTTGTAAACTATTAAATCATTGTACATTTCATTGTGGTAAATAATGGACAATGATTTTCAAAATATTTTGAAACGGCCATTTAGCTATTATTAACCCCTCTTTCTTTCTTTTCAATGAATGTTTGGAGGGTCCAATTATAACGTTGTAAGTTCAACATTATTTCCTTCCAGACAATGCATATGTCGTTTATGTTGTCGCGTTGGTGATCCTTGTACAGATACATGGTTTCTACATACAATGGGTCTATGTATCAACAACCTCTATGGCTACATATCTCTTGGCTGGCAAACCCTAGGCATGCCTAATTATAGCAACCACAAGTTGAGATAGGGATAAAGTGAAACCATCTCTTGAGAAATATTCAAAATGCATTGGAGTTTATCACAATATGTTGTACATTATGAAACAATGGACCTTCTCTTCAATTACCTTTCACAAAGTATTTTCCACTTGGCAACACCATCAACCAACTTGCTTTCCACCATTCCTTGAGGTGTACTTGACCAATCACACATCAAGGCAAATGTGACAAGGCTTCCATATATGCATGTGGGGCACGGTATGAACTCATCATCTACTATGGAAAGTAACAAATAATATGATGATAGAAAGTAGTATTTGTCCCTACCTCTCAGAAGGATTGGTGCAACTCTTGGATGTAACTAACAAAAATAAGTTATTGTTGAGAGATGATGTTGATGTAACATGCCCCAACTACCCTTTTGAACATGATCAATAGAGAGATGGGTAAATTAATGCACAATAAGTTTATCTTTTGGATTAGAAACCTAATGTAGATTTTCCTTCGGATTTCCTTCTCGAGAGGCCAATAGAAAAGTCTCCTTTAGAGTTTGTACACATCAATGTTTTCAAATAGATGGTGGTAACAACTATGGGTGAATAATCCTACTTATTCCCAATAGGATGATGGTGCTTAGAATGTTTATAAAGTGGCATTGATTGATGTGGGTAGATTTCAAATGGTTAAGGAGATTTCTTTCAAACTGGTTTCGCGCGTATACAACATCAAAATGAATTTAGAGGCACTCGGTGGTTCCACATACTCTAGAATGAAACAATGTACTAGAATTTCAAAGTCATATAATTGTTGAAATGGCTCAATTATGCTCCACGGATGGTACTTTAAGTTAGCCCACTTACCTTGAATCGGATCTTTGAAACATCAAAAGATGAAACCAGAGCAATATCTAAATTTTGGAGATGATGATTAATATGAGGAACGTGCAAGCCTTAGGCAAGTTGATCTTTAGCATTGAACTAAGACCACAAATCTAACATAATGTAGAAGGTCAAAGAAGTCAATGAAATTAGAGAAATAAGTACGGTGGAAGTGTGTGATTGCTCAAATCTTCAACCTCACACTCGTGGGGGATCTCCTTGAAGAAGATAAATGGTCGAGCTCTGTGGAGGATGCAATAAATAATCTAAGATGGAAAATAGTTTACAGGATCTAATATGAAAGTATTCTTGATAAGCAAACTTAGAATTGAATTAGTCAATATATTAGACAAAAAGCAAGACGTAGTGGGTTTGGAAGATTAAGTACAAGAATGATGGATTCATGGACAAATAGAATGCAAGAATAATAGTGTGGTGTGCATGTGTTCCCTTGTGCTACCCTTTTAGCACACCCTTTTTAGGATGCATGTACCTAAGCTGACCCACCCTTTTAGCACACCCTTTTCAGCTAAGCCAACCCAAATTGGTACCTTTGTATCAACTATAAATTGGGCAAGAAGTAAGAAGCTAAGTAAGCTAGTTTTGATATCTTATGTGCATTTCACAAGTAGCAAAAGGGTTTGAATAAAAGATGGGAGAAGTTTTTGTGAATTTTTTCACTCTAATCACAAGCCTTAGAGCTAGTTATTTGAGTTGTCTTGATAGTGCATGCATCGTGGAATTGACTAACACACAAGATGTATGTGTAGTTATTTGCATCATTATCTACTCGATCCAAGCTAGTCCAATTTAGACTCCAATTGATGTTACCTTAATTCTAAGTGTCCATGTAATTTAATCTAACGTTCTCCCAACCATAAAACATGTTTTCTAATGCTTCCATCGTCTTTTTCTCCACTCATTCAATGATGTTCTTCAACTCTTGAAGATTCATCTTCAATTGCACGAAAATATAAATGTTTCTTTGTACATTGAGGGCACTCATTACTGAGGTGCGAGAAACAAAGTTATTTAACCCAACAACTGTTGTGTTGTATATAAGGCCAAAGCTATAGGTTAGAAAAAAGATCATGGGTGCTATACAACACAATCAATAGTATGTAATTAGATGGATTGCTTAGCATGTTTTTAGTGAGTAATTCATGATCATGTAACCGTGAGATGAATCTTGGCAATAAAAGGGGATTGATGGTTTCGTATACATTATGTAGTTTTGGGAAAGTCAAGAAGTTAGATTCTTCTAAGAGAGTAGAGTCACTCGAGGGAGCTTTTGGTCCCAATTATATGAGAGTGTGGTTTATACAACCCTCACGACAATTAGTTCCCTATGCCTTCGTTGTCAACCAAGTATAGGCATTGACCAATAATTGCCTTGGGCAACAACTTGTTCTTGGTAGTTTCAACAATTGACTAGAATGTGAAAGTCACAAGGAGGTCAATGGGGAACTATCATCATCATCATCAAGAATTCCAATTATGAAAACTATATGGCAATGCAAAGAACCATCGTCATGATCATGATGGCAAGGCCAGATCAACCCTCACCCAAAGCCTATGTTGATTGTGCTTCTTGGAGCCATAAGCTCTAGGTTGTCCTACATGCTTTGAGAAGTGCCCCTCAATGTTGAAATCAAACGACCCATCGTATATATACTATATCTTAGTGTTTAGATTGGATGATTATTAGCAATGAAGATGAGCAATGGAAGCAAATGCAATTAAACTTTTTGAAAAAAATAAAATAAAATAAAAATATGGAAGCAAATGCAATTATGGAATAAGTTTATTTAAGCACTTTGTAGATAATTTTGTGGCTCCCAAAGTCTAGTAGTAGGGAGGGGTTCCTCGATTGAGACAAAAGGCTACTAAACTAAAGAGGACGAAGGAGTTCATATTCACTTTGGAGAAGAGAAACTAAAAATGATTTTGTTCACAACAATTACAAAGTTAATAAAGGAATTCCCTACGTGAGAAGCGTTTTGGAATGAAAAGAAGCTAACAAAAGTTGAAGTGCAAGTATGAGCACTGAGACCAAATTCTCGACAACTTTGAAGGTCCATCAATTGCACTTCAATGTCACATCTTAGCATCTATACTAAATCTCATGATGTTGTCCATTTAGGCAATGATAGGTACAGGAAGAAAACGAATTCGTCAACAACCCTTATCCATCCTTTGTACATTATTCTAACACCCAACTCGTGAAAACTCACAACTTTATAAAGTTTACATGCAAAGTTATAGAAGTTCTTACCTTCATTCAAATAAAACTCCGATTGCCCGGCGAAAACTTTCAACATGCAATAAGAAGGTGCTTTCATTCGGGAATAACTCCAATTGGACTATTGAAGACTTATAAAGTTTAAACGAAGCAGATTATAATACGATGATCGGCTCGATATCACTTCACACTTGGGGGGGATGGGGCCACTGCAATGTGAAAGTGAGGAAAAGAGATCACGAGTCCATGGGAATGAGGCGAGAGACAAACGTTGAACATAACATGTCCTCAACACACATACACAGAGTTTTATTAGGATCCGTCATCGCTATGTGAATGTGTGTACTCCATGGATGGATGGATGGATGGGATGCCCATCACTCTCACAAGAAGCAAGCATTTGTGTTGAGATCGGCTAGGGCCCTCTCTAATAAGTGTGAAAGGGCTAATAAATAAGAATAAGAATAAAAAAAATAAAAACAAAAAAGAGAGTATGAAACAGCTTGGAATGTGGTGTGTGTCTAGTAAATGCATGGACTGATGATCGATAAAGGCTTCGTTTTCTTTGCTTAAAAAAGAAAAAGAAAAAGAAAAAGAAAGGAATATGCATATGTAAATGAGACCTTCGATCCTGAGAGAGAGAGAGAGAGAGAGAGCCAAGAGAATTATTATTTTCTTTTCCTTTTAATTTTAACCACGGATGGGGAAAGCCAAGCACAGAAACGCAAAAGCCGGATGAAAAGCAGCGCAGGTAGGAAAAAACAAAACGCAGAACGCAAAAAAGCAGAAGATAAATAATGGACAGAGCGAGAGAGAGAGATAAACAAACAAACAAATAAATAAATATATACTTATAAGTTATAAACAAAAAAAAAACAAAAAACAAAAAAATAGACAAATATGTAAATAAACAAACAAATATGTAAATATATAAATAAATAAATAAGTAAATAAATAAGTAAATAAATAAGTAAATAAATAAGTAAGTAAATAAATAAATAAATAAATAAATAAATAAATAAATAAATAAATAAATAAATAAATAAATAAATAAATAAATAAATAAAATAAATGAAATTGGTTTTCATTAACTGCTGCTGCTTCTCTGCATAATAAGTCTCTCTCTCTCTCTCTTTCTCTTCCTTCTTCTTCTTTTTCTTCTTCTTCGCTAATCGCCATAGCCGCCCCCTCTCTCTGTCTTTCTCTGTCTCTCTCTACTTTCTGAGTTCTCGCCTCAACCAAAGGTTCTCTCTGAGTTTCTACCATTCTGCAATCTCCGAGTCTCTCTCTCTCTCTCTCTCTCTCTCTCTTTCTCTGTGTACATTTTCATCCACCAGCGTCTGCAACCTCTGTCTTCTCCTTTCCTTCTGCATTTTCTCTGAGCAATTATTCACCAAAATCTCCTCCCCTTTCTCCTCTTCCTCTCCGTTTTTTCTTAGTGTACACACACACACCATAGCCGACCTCTCTCCCTCTCTCAGTGCATTCTCGCACTAAGATTCACCATAATCGAGCGCGGAAGCCTCTCTGATTCCATTGTTCTTTCTCCTCTCTCTCTCTCTCATTCTCTCTGCATTTCCTGAGTATCTGCAATAGCCAACTCTCTCTCGGTTCTGATCTCCCCCCTCATCTGCTGCTGTTCTCTGTGTTCGAAGCATCTTTCTTCTTCTCCCACGGCCATCACCATCACCATCACCATCACCAGCAGCCATGGGGCGATGGCTGTCCCCAGTGAAAGCCAAGCAGCTGCAGAGGAACCTGCGGCAGCTCCGCGTCTCCATCTTCTGTTTCCTCCTCACCTTCCTGGTGCTCCGCAACACCATCGGGGCTGGGAAGTTCGGCACACCTGCACAGGACTTCGAGGAGCTCAGGCATCACTTCCACTTCCACCATCGCCTCCCGCAAGACCATGCCTCCTCCATTCACAGGAAACAGCGCGCAGCTCGGGTCCTCACGGAGGCAACCGTTTCCTCTTCGTTTTCTTCCTCGCTACTGCTGCAAGACGAAGTGGGACAGGAAATGGCAGCTCGATCATCATCATCTTCCAAGAAATTGTACTCAGTACCAGATACATTCCTTCCTTCCCCAGCTGGAGCAGGAGAAAAGTTTACAGATTTGTCTTTTGCTCTTCCTCCTACACCCCTTTCTTCCTCTCTGATCAGGAAAACTTATGCAGTGTCAGATCCTTCTCTGGCTTCATCGAGCCGTCCAGTTCTACTGAATCAACCTAAGTTTTCTGCACATCAAGCGACTACGCGAGCTATTATAGTATCTCGTGATGAATCATTGCAGAGAATCAGTGAAAAGACTTCCTTTTCATCTTCCGAGCAGCTAATTCCTGGAGATAGTGATAATCTCCGTTTAAACGGTTGGAAGAGGTTAGGAATGCCTGGTTATACTCAACCGAAATCCTTTCGCGGTTCTGATACCGATGGTGGTTCCTTAACTCACAGCAGTTCTTCTAGTGAAGGGAGCAAATCCGTTCTCGTCGTTACTGGGTTTTGGCCTTCTCTGTCCAATTGCGCTCAGGTCTCCAACATTACTAAGCATTTCCACCTCCGATCTCTGAAAAATAAGCTGTCTTTCGCTAAGTTGCACCATAACTCTACAGAGATCCTTTATCACGTCGGACCAACGCGTCCTGGCGAGTCTAAGCTGAGTCTTCTTACCAAGCTTATGACTGAGAATACTCAGGCTGAATGGCTATGGTGGATGGACAGCGATGCTTTCCTCACAGATATTTCATTCGACCTCCCTTTACAGAACTATGCGGGCCGTAACCTCGTTTTCTATGGAAATGCAGGTTTCGACATGAAAACTAGCTATGGCGAAAATGCTGAGATTATGAGGACAGGAAACTTCTTGATCAGGAACTGTGAATGGTCTCTACATTTCTTGCAGAGATGGACTGAGATAAGCAACTTTGTATCAGCATTGTCAAAGCCAGGAACTAGATCTGATCGTTCAAGAGAAGAAGTAAATGATGAAGAGTTAGCCGTAACGTTGATGCTTAACAGGGAGAGAATACTGTGGGAACCGAAGGTGTATTTGGATGATTCTTACTCTCTGCAAGGGCATGATTGGTTAGAACGGTTTGCTAATCTGGTAGAATTCCCAGCTGTTGTTAGTTTTGACCAAGGATGCAGCAGGCGCTGTGAAGCTATGGAAGCTTGCTTCATAGAAATGGAGAGGATTCTTCGTTTGTCAGATCATTAATAAACCTACCTAGTCTGCATTTTGCGCTTAATCAAGATTCTTTGGGAATATTTGTGATTAAGGATGATTCAAAACATAGTCATCAAGGATTTTTGCAAATCGTTCATGGTGAAGAAGCGTGTGTCCAAGCCATCGTGAATGGTATCTTGGAATCATCGGTATAAAGGTTTTCTTCAAATCATCATGAGAAGGTTTTCTGCCAATCTTCATGCGAAGGTTTAATCTGCAGGAATTCATAAGGTTTCTACAAATTTGTGGCTATTTGCAGCATGTCATGTCATTATATCAGTGAAGGTATGATAAATTTTTGAACCTCTGTTTCGTGAGCAGTGAAATGATTTCAGCTACGAGTGAAGCAGTAATGCAATCAGCTCAATGAGAGTGGAAGGAGAATGAGATGAAGATGATGAAAGAGGCGAGGGTATTCCATTATTGTATGAGAGATCGATCAGCCGAATTCATTTTGTTGAGTTAGCTCATTTTTGTTGGTTCCTGCTTAAATCCTCAGCAGATTTTGTTCAAATACCTGAGATTATCATTAATCCGTGACTTGATCTCGTAGATTATCGTTAATCTCTGCGTTAATCTGATGCAGGTCTTCCATTTAATCTCCCTGCATAAATCTTCTTCAATGGCAGATCTAACACATTAAAATCTGCGAGAATCAAAATGATATATGAGCGAGTGAGTAAATTAGGTTGAGATGTAGGTCTTCTATTTAATAAGAGAAAGCAAAAAGCGCTCCGGCATAAATGCTGTACTAAACGTTCTTCTGCTTTTCAAGCAGAAAAAAGAGAAAATGTGTGGGGGGCTTCTTCTTCTGTTTAAGGTCCAAAGTTCGAATCTGAGGATTGCCACATTACAAACATAAACATGAAGGTTTCAAACACACACACACACACAATATCATTATTTAGATGTTGAATAGAAGCCATTTCATGTTAATTGAATCGAAGCCATTTCATATTATGGATACTGTTTTTCTCTCGATGCGTGGCAATGATGGGCCAATCAAATGCAATGAAGACTCCCACTCAGAAGCTCCATAAAAATTAATCGTAGTTTTGATGGATGCCTCTTTGTTTGTTTTAAATCTTGCGCCCAATGGCACTAATTAATCGCCTAGTGGTTGCAAAATGCTCTCATATGTCAGTTGCTTAATGTGTGATGTTAGTTTGTTAGTTAAAGGAGCTAATTAATTGAATTGAGTAGTTACGAATGCTTTTATATATTTTGCTTGATGTGTCATGTTTTTAATGAACATATTTGTAATTAAAAATGGGTTATGCATTGGAATCATTCCTCATTCTGCTTATCGATCATAATCCCACTTTTTGAACACGGGAGTGAGAATCATAGCTAATGAGTCGATTAGGCTTTTGATTCTACACATTATTGAAATATAGAGGTTTCCAACTAGGAATGGAACAAGCAAATCACCTTCTAGCTTGTGCTCAAGTTATGACTAAATATGTGTTAACTTGTGTTGTGATCATTCTGTTGTTTTCAAATGATATGTGCCCAATTGAAACATTTCTATCTCATAGTGATTGTTGGGAGCTTGAAGTTTGAATAAAAAATGGGAGGAGGGTTCTAACTTCTAAACCCCACATATTGCGATGATTTGGAATGTTAACGATCCAAAGGAAGCTTTGGAACTAGTGGTGCAAATGCCCTAACATTTGTGTATGTGGCACACAAACACACACATCTTCCCTTTGGTTGTGTTGTTTTTTCTCTCTTGTGTTTCACACGTATAGTTGCCTTTATTTAGGTTGTCTCAAGAATGTGCCCGTTTCCCATAGACTTATCCAAATGAAAACCATCTTTACATGCATCGAATTTTCCAAAGTTAACTCTCGGAAGTTACCTCCTATTACATGACTCATCATCCTTTGAGGCCCCTTATTGTATCGTAACTCAATATTCTGCATCAATGTCATTATACCTTCAAAAGAAGGAGATATCTATATGTGAGTTCTACTTTCATAATAGTTCTTAAACTAGGTTTCTCAATTGCTCATCTGTTGCACAATCTTCTTCGTCTTCTGTGATTGTGGCTCCCTCATCAACTAGTGTGTAGAGAAATTGACTTATGGGATCTATGGTTTGTGTTGGATTTAACGAATAATTGTCCTTTAATGAGAAAATAAAGGTGTCTGAAGTAGCCAAAGACGAGAACAAAAGTAGTGCTGTGAATGCAAGGCATGCACATATCCGTTGAAAAATATGTTTTTCAATTTCAATTCAATGTAAGAAATAGGATGAGTTAAAACCTTTAAATGCGTGGTTAGGTGGTTCGATAATGCCTTAATTTTTCTCTTTTGTGGTTGAGCCTTTTTCATGAATCCAAATTTATGGCAACTTTTCTTAGGGTTACAATGGCTTCTTATAGATTCCATTTTCAACTATACAATAAAATTGGCCAAAGATAGTTCACAATCTTGAAGATTGCCTATTTACATCCCATGGTTGAAGAGTGCTATTGGATATGTTAAGTTTGAGAAGAAACAATTAAATTGTCCTTATTTGCAACCTCTTATGAGCCTTCACCCTTTTCCTTTGGTAAATAAAAGCCCTTCATGGTAAATATATGGTCCAAAAAATTGTCATTGTTGGGTTAAAATTTCTAGGATTTAGATGTTTATGCATTACGAGTCCAACAAAAGCCAAACGGTAACATGTTATTTAAATGAAAAAGAGAACCTTTACCCACTTGATCTACTTTTGGCCAAACATATAAAATATATTGGACTGCACTTGGATTAAATTTAACATGTAACAAAAAAGATATTTGTCCCAATACAAATTTTGCATTTTGGGCATTACATGGAGGAAGATACAGGTCCTCAATTTTTGTCGAGAATTCCTTGCTATGTAAGAGACATCACCTTATTTGATTGGTTATGTTTGGGAGAAAGGACAAAAGAGATGTATAATTTAAAAGAGGCATACAAGACCCAAACTTATACCTATGTGTATGAATCACTATGATGAGGGAATGTACCTTTGCACGTGGATAGTTTATACTTCTTCTTATGTTGCATAATCTAACACATCAAAGTAGACTATATGCATAATCTAACAATTTGTGGGAATATGAAGGACTTGCTTATTGTGGTATTAGGGTGGGTATGGTTTGGAGGTTTATCTTTTGACTGGTTAAATGTTTTAGGTCAACTTCTTCGTTTCTCTAGGACAGGATCATATGCATTTTGCAAGCTTAAAGGAAAGTGAATAATATATAAAGGTACTAGCTGATGATAGAAGTGAGGAATGGAAATTTTGGAGGGAAAGGGAAATACACAACCATGGATGTATGCATATTCTAGAAGCCAAACACACACACACACACACACACACACACACACACACACACACAAAAAAAAAAAAGAGAGCCAAAGATGCATAAGTAATCGTTTTCAAAAAATTGCTTTGTTTGTGGCCAAATTTCTCTCTGAGATAGTGATTTTAACATCACTTATCTTTGGTCCTTTTTCTCTAATGGTCTTTAATTGTTGAGATGACATATTTGTATATTGCCTCTGGCCACTTTAATTTTAATACCAATGGAGGATATTTTTTATAGGAAAAAAATGTAGACTATATGATGAGGTTTCAAAACATAAGTAAACAAACACAATAATCTAGTGAGGGTTAGTCATTATCTTTAGAGATTGCATTTATCGTTCTTCCTTATAGAGTCTTGAGGTGTTGGATTCTTCTCTATTTTTTCATGTTCATCCAAAGAATATGTGTAGTTTGCGTATTCTCCCCCAAAGTTATTTTTAGTGGCAATATTGTGGGAGACATGTTGGAAGGTTATTCATCACAATCTCTAAACTTACTCTCTTGATGCAAGGTTCCCAAGATTGGTCTAACCAAGCTAAACGACCTGCTTAACTTCATGCCACCAATAAATTATATTTCACACCACAAAAATTGAGTTTTAACACAACTCATGGTAATTTGGGTTCATTGTTAAGTGCATAACCATAATAGATCATCATACAGGTTTTCAATAGTTTTCCCTAATTTTATGATGTGTATGTATGAGTTAATTTGGAAACGAACAATGGGTTATGAATCTAATTACAATTCTATGGTGTGAGATAACTATTAAGTGAGTTGTCACTTGACCACTTTATATGAAGTAGTCAATTGTGAACACATTAGGGTCTAGAATTTGTACCTATATAAGAGGGCTAACTACCTTCTTATGATGGAGAGGCTTGGCCAATGTTGAGACTACGTTAGTATGGGTATGGCTCTTGTTAGCTAATCACATGTGATATGTGTGGAACCCAAGGTGCGATTTGCATCAACCCTTAATGGTATGAAACATCGAGGAGAGGAGTTTTTAGTCCATCTCACGTTGTTGTGAAGGGGAGATTAGGTGGTGTGGCACCCCTCTTTAATTTCTTTGGTTCATAATTCCTTATGTTTTGCTTAAATAAATAGTTAGACTCTAATTACTTATGGTAACATTCACCTTGGATAATGTTTAGCCCGAGTATTGTTGCAACCACATTCGAGTTAAACTTGATGACCACGTTATATTCTAGATCGATAACAAATTATTTGTGAACTTTGCTGCTCCGTATACATCATCTTGTGTAATTCACAATATCTTACCGAGAAGTTTGGACATATCCTACACTATACCATGCATTTCCTTCTACATGTGTAAGCCAACATGTATGATTCAAGTCCTAAGTATGAAATTGTGTACCTTGACCATCATAAGAAATTGACAAAAGGACTCGAACTAAATTCCACCATATCATTCCATACTTGGTAGAACTTCAAGAATGATATAATTTTTTTCATATCTTGGACATGATCTAAAACAAGTTCATGCATGCATGCCACTTAGCCAACACATGCAACCCCCTAAACAATGAAGTGTTGTGTGGAATGGAGAATGCACACATACAATCCATAGAGTACACAATGGAGAAGAAACACTTTTACATAGGAATAAGAAGAGCATTAAAGTACAATTACAACAAAGAGATGATACAACAAGAGTTTGATCTCATTTGCACGGAATGGTAAGAGTTGAGCAACCAACATTTCAAAGAGAAAGGCCGATTAGGCTGATCGCAAAAAATGGCAAGAATATGATTATTGACCCTAAGCCAAGGGAGATCACACTGTCGACAATGTGTTGGTCTATAGAAGAGCATTTGGATCAGCTATCATGGGACCCAACGATGTATTTTTGGAGAACTCAAGGACAAGCTGATGGGGAAAAGTTGGTTCAATTTTTCAGGTATAACACGAAGATTGGGAGGCAAATTATTCTAGAACAAGAACACGACAAGATTGCGACAAAGAAATTTTGGATACAGGAGGGCATTAGTGAAATGAGACGAGATCAATTCTGGAAAATGATATGACATGACAAATATGACCGCAATATAATGATGTGCTTATGGCTTATTGCACATAGAGCCTTGCCGGTAGGGACGTGGGGTAAAGGCCCCAATGTAGACCCTAGAGGCATTGCATGTGGACAGATAGAAAGCATTTCCCATTGTCTATGGGAATGTCGCGAGGTAGTGGCTGTATGGGGAAGGGCACTACGTTTGCTTTGCCATGCCTTTAGTTCGTTCACCCTCAACTGGGGACATGCTTGCTGGATTTGTCTTGAGGATGATGTGGCGAAATACGATAGCACATGCGATGCTCAGTACAGAGGGGAGAATGGCATTGTTCAGCTGATCATTGACAACAAGGTACCTACAACTTGTGCACATAATCAAAAACTTGGAGATCTTTGGACGTTGCTTGCCCCCAGTACTATATGGTGTATATGGACAACAAGGTGTGCCAAGGTATTTTCAGCACACAAACACCCTCCAGCTGAATCGATTAAGCTAATCTGGCACACATTAATAACTACACTAAGATCTCAATATGAGCGGATTGATGGTACTGATGATGCTGCAGAACTAATGAGGCTATATTTTTGAAAGCGATGGTGTACTACATCGATGGCCGCAACAAATGGAATGGATATACCATGGAAGTATGAAGTACCCAGATGGTTGTTCCCCCCTCCCATTAGTTGAACTAGGGGCGTGAAAGACATGACATGTGGGATAGTGAATGTAGGTGAAGTGTATGAAAGGATGACTAGAGACATATGAAAGTGTAAGATAAATAAGCGAGATCTCTTATGCAGGATAGGATAGTCTTGGCACGGCCTACCCGAGAAAGGGATCGAGTTTGTGTATATTTTAACTAATGGAGAGTATTCTTTTTTGGAAAAAGAGTTTGATCTCATTTGCTCTTTGAATCCTATATGAGTAGAGAGATAAAATTGAGTTGTAAAATGGAGAAAGAATTATCCTTATATCCCTTGAGCATAGGGTGTCTAAAATTGGTGAGGTTCTTAACCCTAATGGTTGACCCATCTATTGCATTAAATGCACCCATGTTCTTGTTAACCATGGTTAAGCGGGTAACCAACAATTGCTCAAACTAAAATCACATATCAAGTGTGACACTTTACCCATATAAACTTTATCATTTGATTTGATTAAGGATTTTTTTTTCCAAAAAAAAACTCCTTCCATTAGTTATAAAATTTTACAAATGAGTGTGTTATATATACAAATCCTTGTAGGGACGCGATAGTTCCATCTTATGTAGATGCCCACTGACTCAAGAAAGGGAGAGGATGACCATTGTTGGATGAGGGCTAGTCGTTGTCTTTCAACTCCATTAGAGCCGCCCTTGAGGCCATTGTATTGGCTCTTTCGAGTGGCTACAACGTCACCCCATTCCAGTTCGAGGGTCTTCATGAATGAGCAGTCACACAATTTTCTTTTGAATGAAAATCATCTAACACAACTTTTCATTTGAATAATTTCTTGTACAAGGATCAATGTTTTCTCATCGTTTGTTTAAGGTAGAGGGCACCATCCACTAGACACTTACTCACCTTCTATGAGGAATCCATTATTCCATACTTTACAAGCCCTTTGTGCTTGCTTTAGGCCATGAGCCCGGTTCGGTTTCTTGGCCTTGAAACTAAACCAAACCATTTATTCATAATAAAAATCGAACCAAACTATTTAAAAATTATGAAGCCATTTAAATTGAACCGTTTAGAGCTGAACCATTTAAAAATAAGAGAAACCAAACCTTTTACGGAAAATTTAGAACCAAACCATTTTTGATATATATTGATCATCATACTTATTATAAATTTGTGTGAGAAAATCATCATAAATTTGTTCATCATACTTACCATAAATTTTGTCCTCATACTTATTATAAAGTTAGTCATTATACTTATTATAAATTTGAACATCATAAATGAAAAGGAAACTCAACATTTAATGCACATAAAATTTAATAAGTGAAAACTAGGGTTTTAAATTAAAAGTTAAAAGTTAGAGCCTATATAGAAAATTTAGGAGTATTTTTTAATATATAAACTTTTAAACCGAACAACATAAACCGAAATCGATAAGCCGTGAAACCATAAAATTCAAAACCGAACCGAATCGAAACCAAACCAAATAGTAACATTTGAAACTAACCAAATTATTTACTTATCTTCAAACCAATAAACCGTTAAGCCACGACTTAACGGTTTGGTTTGATTTGAGCCGAAATCAGGCCCATTACTGGATATGTTAGCAAAAAATACCTTTGGGTTCAAAATAAGCATTAAGAAATCTACACTTTACATCCATCCAAATAGTTTTGAGCTTTGAAATTTGAGTAAATGATTTCGCAAAATCTAGTAACTTCTTTTGCAAATACCCATTTGATACTAGTCTTCTCTTCTATTTATCCTCGAGTCTTTCAGACCAACTTCATCACAATGATATTCTGCTTTAATCTATCTGCTTCATCACAAAGTCTAAACATCCACACTTGTTCCCAACTTGGACTCAACCTTTTGCCATCATAATCCTTTATTTCCTCATACACAAAACTCAAATCCTTATAAACTTTAACGATATCTACGGTGATCATGAGGTTGATATTTTAATAAATCTCATGGTTTTCTCGTGCACCTCCTCCATTGTCCTTGAGATCCATGGGCTTGAACTTCTTATCTTCAATATTTGAACTTGGTCCAAGGTCTGGAAATTAATTCACCTACTTAGGAACTAGTGTTCCCTTTTGAGCCAAATTGAGTTGCTTACAACTCATTGGATTCATCATCCTCATCAACATTCGTGGATGCCAACTTTGGCACCTAATGTACCTTCTACGATTTGTGCTACATCTTCATAGAATATACATTGAACCACTCAAGAATGGTTTGATTTTGATGTTCAACTACTTTATTTGCGTATACATACTTAAATTCTCCTTGCCCAATTCCTTCTCCACATTTGATACCAGTTTAAAAAGCTATGAAGTGCCTCAACATTCTCTTTGAAGAAATGAGTCCACACCATCCTACCATTATACTAACATATAATCAACGGGAAGTACGATGACTTGTTTGTCTTTACAAAGAGGTCGATAGAGATAGAATTTGAAGAAGCGTAAAGCCTCTTAACCTCTTATAAAATGAATTTATGATGTTGGCTTGTGATATACTCGCTTACTCTATGATCTAGATGCCATGTGACTTTCGGTGCATTTGCATTTGAGCAAATGCTCCAGGGTGTATCAAAGGAAAGCAAGGAAAAGAGAAAGAGAAACACAATATGATATTTTCTGTTAACGAAAGAGGGAGCCACAAAGCTAGAAAATATTAGACTTTCTATACAATTTTTACATATAGTTTGAACTATTCAAAAACTACATGTTATAGATTCTCAAGTACCTACGTATTTGTGAGACTCCAACTTCATTAGATGAACCATCAAAATACTAACACTTACATGCTTGCGGGACAACGTCTTTGAAGCATTTGATCCATGCACAACTCCTTAGAAACATAATCATTATAGTCATTGTTTATTATAAGATTTATACATATCTATATTAGCCTTGCTCGTAATTGTAACTCGACTACATACCTGTTGGCAAGGGCAAGTCCCATGGCTACATACCTGTTGGCATGATTAGGATATCAATAATGGTTTTATGGTGGCATCTTTGTCGTTGGGCATAATTACTTCGAGGTGAAACTTCACTCTATTATTGTAGGTGGCAATGGGCCTGGTTTGGTTTCTTTGCCTTGAAACTAAACCGAACTGAACCAAACCATTTATGAACTTTCAAGACATTAAACCAAACTATTTAAGAAAAAGTAAACCAAACTATTTCAACCAAAACCGTTTAGGGAAAAGTTGAAACCAAACCGATTAATAAAAACTTTAAACCTAACCACGTTTAAGCCAAACTGATTAAAAAATTAAAATAAATAGAAATACACTAAATTAAATAAGCATTTATGTACAAATTAATAATTAAATAAATAAGCATTAATTAAGCCATTAGATTAAATAAATATTCAAGTTAAGTGAATTAAATTAATAAAAAATTACATAAACATTTAAGGGATAAAAAAAGTTAGCCCAAAAACCTATAAACCTTTTAACCAAACCATTTAAACATATAAACCAATAAACCCCAGTTTTAGAACCAAACCAAACTAAAACCGAACCGTTTATTAATATTTAAAACCAAACCAAACTTTTTAATTATTTGGAACTTATAAACCTTTAAACCATGGCTTAACCGTTCGGTTCGGTTTGATAATTGTGTTCTTGGCAATTGCTTGTGGTAGACAAATCTCCTACTAAAGAGAGGTACAAAAATGCGACATATTTCGGTATAAAATTAGTTTGAGATTCACTTGTTCATGATAGTGCAGTGAAGTTATAACACGCGTGTGTGGAATGTGAGTGCAACCAAAGGAGACTTGAAACAAGAACTTGAGTCACAAAAGTTTAGTTTTTTCACTTGAATGCACAAGATGCTTGTAGTTCCCCTTTTCTTGGAAATATAGAACGCTCAAGAGGTGTTAATTGTTGTATTTATTTATGCATACATTCACATAATGATGTCTATGTGCCAATATGTATGTAGGGGAATATTTGTTGGAATGTTGGTGCTTATGTATGTACATATGAGTATGTATATAGTGTGTGTGTGTGTGTGTGTATGCGTACATGTTGTAAGGGTATGAATAAATGTAAATGCATGTGGATGTGCTTGTAAATGTATATGTATTTATGTAAAGGTATGACAATGTGTTCAAGTGTATATGTGAATACGAATGTGTGACTGTGTGTGCACACGCCCACTTTTGGGTATGCTATTTCATGGGAATCACGAATATGAAAAAGGGTGGGTCACTTGGGAACCTTGCACTCGAGCTCAGCTAGTGAGGGCATGGCGTGGAGCATTCAAGTTTTCAACCTTCGAGTGTTCTCAACAATATATACATATACATGTGAACAAACTTTACCCATACATATACATAATCAAATAGAATTATGTAAATAAATATTACACTAAAACATTTTACCTTTTCACATATAAACAATCACAAACACTTTGGATATGTATTCACATATGCTTAGAAATTCTCTCTCACACACATATATTCTCACACATTCATACACATGCCCATCCGTATACAATCAATTACACATACTCGTACAAATATATGTATATATGTGAATACATAAAGCATACATACATACATACATATACATATAAACATACACATACTCATATACCTCACATATGTATGCAAATGCCCGTTTACACAATTCAACACACATGCATATACATGTAAACAAGCTGTATATGCATGTACTTAAGTAATCTTGGAATTCTTGAGATAAAAGATATAGATTCAGTTCTTTTAAGATTAGAAAAATGGAAATTGAAGGGCTGAGATGTTGAAATTCTAAGATCAGAAAAAGAGATGAAAGTTGAATACCAGAGCTGGGGAAGCTTAAGATTAAAAGACATTAGAGAAATTGAAGAGCACAGATGTGCAAGCTTGAAGATCAGCAAAGATAGAATCATTGAAGATCAGAGCTATGGAAGTTAAAAAGTATAAGAAAGGAGGGAGTTTAAGGTTAGAAAGAAAGATGCAAGCTTTCTGATTAGAAAAACAGATGGAAATTTAAGTTTAGAGCAGGTTCCCTAACTTTTTAAAGTTTTTATATGTCTAAGACTCTTAACCTAAGTATTAAAAAACATAAACGGCTTAACCGGTTTGGCAAGGCTAAAGTCTAAGCCAAGCCGAGCCGAGCTCAAACCGTTTATGCAAGCTCAAGTCTAAGCTGAGCTGAGCCGCTAAGCCGTTAAAAACTGGTTTAGTCTTGAGTCGAGCCATTGCCGATCCCTAGTGACCACCCTTGTGGATTGACACGATTCCCATGAAATTACCTAGTTGCTTGCACAATGAAGAACCAAGTGAGTGTCCTACGTGTCCTCTTGATTCACTATCATGCAATAATCTTTCTGTTAACAAAGCCTAGGCACTGATCTCTCCTCTTTGTAGCACTTGGCCTCAATACTCCAGTATCACTCATTTTACCATACATACGCTTTGTGCATTGCCAATCACCTTTCTCCATTTGGTTGCCCTAACTAAGATTTAGACCCCGTCCATACCTTACACGTTGTGACATTTTTTATTTATTACCTTTCTTTGAAGGGTCCAAATGTGTCGTAACTTGAAATTTTAATATGAGACAAGGAGGTGAAAGGTATGGCCAACAAACATTATATTGCCGACAACTCCAATAATAATAGCTTGGACACTATGTTTTCACTATTTGAGATTGACTATAATTCTTAAAATGACATTATGTCTTTAGCCTTGGAATTGTACCAAACTTTATGTAAAACATTTTTATAAATAGAAATTTCATTTTGATTAAGATTGTTAAGTTTACTTTTAGTATATTTTTCAACATCCACTTTTCATCAAGGCGAATGCACGGTGGCAAATGCTTACGAGGGAATGCTCACAAGTTGAAGGCTCGTTTGCCGCATTACTTTTCTCCGTCTCCCTCACACAACAAAGAGCAAGAGTGGTTAAATAGTCAATTAGTGTTAAACCATAGGATATTAGGGTTAAGGATTCTTTGTAAGCACTATTGAACAAGATTTAGGACTACAAATCACTCGTTTAGATAGGTGAATCTTTTACAAAATCGCTTCATAAAAACATTACCACAAATACAATGGTTTTTACAATGCCAATAGGATTAAACAAGAAATAGGATCAATAGTGATCAACCTTCCGGTGTAGATCCAAGTTTGGTGGTGTCTCTGAGACCTCGACTACTATTGACAACAACTATGGCTCTTGTCGATGTAGCGTTCTTGAGCCACTTGATGCCTTTTCTCCGAAACCATTGACAGTACACAATGCTCTCCATAGTGGAGAAGAAGGCTGAAAAATTCTTGAGCTTGAAGAAGAGGTCCAGATAAGAAGGAATAAGAATGAAAATTATAGCGTAAATGTGAAAATATTACAAAAGAGTCAAACTCACAAAATGCTAAAAGAAGAGCTCTTTCCTCTCCCCAAAAGTTTAACCCCAAAATGAGCCCTCCTCTCCCCTTTTTATAGTGAGCAAGGTGCCTCGTTTCTCATTAAATGCGTACTATCTCCCCTTTGCGGCAAAGATTCGAACTCATATTTACACCTTTCTAATTTTCCTTTTTTTGCCCCTTTCCCTATTTCTACCTTAGAGACACCACATCACAACACTGAGTGTCCTCATTATAGGCAACTTATTAGGGTGATTGATTTGACTCTCGACCCTAGTTTGTGCTCTTGGCCTCACTTCGATTGATTGGCCTTCATGCAGACTGGACCTTGATGATACATGAGGTCCAGTCAATTGGAATAAGGGCGAAGTCATTGGTGGATCTCTATCCATAATGGTAACTATCCTCTCTTCTTCTTCATTATCGAAATATGCATCAAATCCGATTATCTCAAGCATAGCGGGGGTCAAAAGTGTTGGGCCATACCATAATACCGATTCATCAAATACCATATCTCATCTTATTCCAACCACGAAGTGGTGGGGTTAAAACACTTACAACCCTTTTTTCTCATGTGAGTAACTGATGAAAATCATCTTCTCAACTTCAGGTATGTGCACATATGCAATGCTACCAAAAACCTTAAAGTACAAAAGGTCTGGTTGTTGTCCATAGGCCAGAAATATAAATACAAAATATGTAAACTCGCCAGTAGGTAGAAAAATAGGTAAGGAAATAGGTAGAACAAAATTAGTCGAGTTTTGAGCTCCTCACAATTAGCCGACGGCTCGGCTCTGTGTAAAGGAGAAAACTATATAAGCCGAGATTTGGATACCTCGAGAGGGGGAGATACATTGATTATTTAGCAGGATCAATATCGTAGCATTGAGCTCTGCACAAAACTGTTTCCGGCCAAGAGCCGTGTACTGTAATCATTGTGAGCTTTCTCATTTAAAATAAATCTTGCTATTACTGTTCCTTCATTTGTGTATTCTCCCCGTACTCGTAAACCGAGCTACGTCTACGTCTACCGGGTTGTAGCCAGTGTACGCTCCCCGTTCCCCTAACGTCTTCTCGGTGTAGAAGAAGCCTCCACGTAACACGACCCCTTGATATCGATGTCGAATACATGTGTATAATGGACGTATTCACACCATCCCGTTTTGGCCATTTATGTAATTAGCATAAAGGGTAGTTGCCCTAAGTCGGTCACTATATATAGTGACCTTGTAACCTCTTTGTGAGGTTGGTTGTTGTATTGTTGCTTTATGAAATAAGAAATTCTTTTGTGTCTCTCTCTCTCTCTCTGTGCAACGACCTACATTCTGTCATACACAGGGAATAAACAGGAATCGAGTGCTTCAAGATCTTCCGCACAGACGACATTGCTTCCAACATCTGGTATCAGAGCCTGCACAGTAGTCGGTCCTTCAATCCGCTGTCGGCCGTCGTCTCTGCATTCGGTTTCCTGCGTCATTCGAAGAAGAAAGAAGAAGAAGAAAAAAAAAACCAAGTTTGCATCTCATCGCGTTAGATCATCTTTGTTTGGAGTAAGCCAGCAGGTTGTACTCCGTTCCCAGTGATCGTAACCGCTCGAGGTGAAATCCCCTTGTGCATCATTGACACGATCGTGCTCCATTCGGTTAAACGGCATCCGAAAAGGTCGTTAAACGCTGCTCGCTGCTCGTTGTAATCACTCGGTACAGATCGGTCTTAAGCAAACAACCCCAAATTCGTGCTTCATCTGGCTGATCGACATTCGAGAGGATCAGTTGGATCCATCTCTCTCGTCGCTGCAGTCAACCGAAGCAAAATCGGTTTTAATAATCGGTATTCGGCATATATATCCGAAGCGAACCGGGCTCACTCCGACTCGGCAACACTCGGGAAGACCAGTCGGCTCTGTCCCTCAAGCTACCGGAGTCAATTCGAGCAAGTTCCGAAGCCGAACCGACTCGGGTTCAAATTCGACTAGAACGATATCGGGTGAGCCTACCGGCTGCACTCCAACAAGGTTCGTAGTCAACTCCGAACCGAGCTTCGTCAACCGAAACCGAATTTGATGGCATCAACATCCGGCTCGTCAGAAATGAGTCTACGCAAGTTCGATGGATCGAACTTCAACTTCTGGAAGGAACAAATGCAGGACTATCTCATAGTCAAGGGGCAAATCGATCCCATCGAAAATGAAGAACCTCCAGAAGGATACAAACCAATTGAGTGGCAGAAGCTGGACAGAATCGTCCGCGCCACGATTCGGATGCACCTATCGGAATCGGTATACTTCACGGTGCAATCGTGTACGACAGCATTCGAACTGTGGAAAACACTGTCGGACACTTACGAAAAGAAGGTCGCCGCAACGAAGATGTTTCTGATCCGGCGCCTCTACAACTTGCGGATGAAAGAATCCGACTCGGTCCAAGCACACCTCAATGAGTACGAAAGCATAAGCTCCCAAATCTCGTCACAGGGGACGGCAATCGAGGATGAACTCAGAGCAATGATACTCATGAGCAGCCTTCCCCCATCATGGGAAACTTTCGTCACAACCGTGTGCAACGCGTCAACCACGGCTGTTAAATACTCCGAAGTCACGAGCGCAATCCTGACCGAAGCAGCTCGGAGAAAGTCTTTCGCCAAAGACTCAACAGACGACGCCTACGTAGTACAAGGTTCGACAGACCGTTCGAACATACGAGGAAGAGATTCCTCACGACCGCCGAACAATCAGCGAAGACGGAGCCAGTCACGGGATAACCGAATCTGCAACTATTGCAAGAAACCCGGACACATCAAAGCCGACTGCCGCACACTCAAGAACAAGAACAACAAGAAGAGTGGCCGGCATGAGGAGATCAATTACGTCAGCTTCTCAGCTGATGTACTACCGGACGACCCGAATATACTATCAATAGAAAATCCAGTCGGATCAGAAGTTCTACTCACGACTGAAGAATCGAGCACATGGCTCTTGGATTCGGGCGCGTCATTTCACGTGACTCCTCATCGATCCCAATTTCGGCAATATACGATCCGTCACTCCGACTCAGTTCGAGTCGGCAACTCACAACACTGTGACATCGTCGGAATCGGCACAGTAGAGCTCAACCTTGCAGGGGGCTCTACACTTGTACTCCACAATGTCCGACATGTACCCGAGCTCACAAGGCCATTGATCTCAGTCGGACAACTAGATGAAGACGGCATTCGTGCCGGTTTTTCTTCGGGAGGGTGGACACTCCACAGGGGGAACCTCTTGCTTGCTAGAGGACCCAAGATACACTCACTGTATCCGTTACATGTTACGCTCAGAGAGGGTAACCTGTTTTTGGTGGATATTCCTGTGTCATCATTATGGCACCGAAGATTAGGACACCTCAGCAAGGCCGGCATCACGCACCTATCTAGCGCCGGATACATCCCCAAACTCTCCTTCTCGGACCATCAATTCTGCGAGCATTGCCAGTATGGCAAACAAGTAGCCGCATCACACCCGACATCAGCACCAAAAGAGACGAGACCTCTCGATTTAGTCCATTCGGACGTCTGTGGCCCAATGCCGAATCAGTCTCTAGGCGGTGCCTCTTACTTCGTCAGTTTTATTGACGATTCGACTCGAAAGGTGTGGGCTTATCCAATTCGCACAAAAGATCGTGTCTTCTCGATCTTCACCGATTGGCTCGCTATGGTAGAAAATCAAACCGACCGAAAGCTGAAATGCCTTCGGACCGATAATGGGGGAGAGTTCAAATCCGACGAATTCGTCAAATTCTGCCGACAACGCGGCATCCGACGTGAATTTACGGCACCACACAGTCCGGAGCAAAACGGGATTGCAGAACGAATGAATCGGACAATCCAAGAACGGATAGTTTCCATGCTCCAACACTCCCGACTGTCGGATGGCTTCTGGGCAGAGGCTCTACTCACGGCAGCACACATAATCAATATGTCGCCAAGTAGACCTCTAGGACTTCAAATTCCTCAGGAATTATGGATCGGCAGCAAGCCGAATTACGACAAGCTGAGGATCTTCGGATGCGAGGCGTACGCCCTTATTCCGAAAGATGATCGCCGAAAACTTGCACCTCGGTCCAGGAAATGCATTTTCCTTGGATATGGATCAGACGGCGAAATGGGATACCGACTCTGGGACCCCGAACGCAGACAAATCGTTCGAAGTTCGGACGTTGTGTTCAACGAGTCAGCTATGAATCCATCGGTCGACAAACCGATCGAAGTCCGAAGGGTAACATTCTCCGATGTACCGACCCTTCAAGAAGGCCCCGCTCTCAACACACGGTCAGCTTCACGGGTAGCTGAACCTTATACTACCGACTCGGACAACTCTGACTCGGCACAGCCGAATGTTTCGGTTTCGGACCATCCGACCTCGATACCCGATGCGACCAGTCCAATCATACCTCGACGATCCGAGAGACTGTCGCAACCTCCGGAGAGGTATTCCCCTGGAATTTTCTTCACCGACGCCGGCGAACCGACGTCTTACGAAGAAGCATCGACATCTGTCGATTCGGCCACCTGGCATCTGGCGATGGAGTCGGAAATGCACTCCATCCGGGCAAACAAGACTTGGGATCTGGTCGAATTACCTAGGAACCGACGTGCTCTTCCTTGCAAGTGGGTTTATCGACTAAAAGAAACGTCTGATTCGACCACCCCAAAGTACAAGGCCAGATTAGTTGCGAAGGGCTTCCGACAAGAATATGGCGTCGACTTCGACGAGATTTTTTCACCAGTGGTGAAAATGACAACCCTTCGTCTTCTGCTCGGCGTCGTGGCAGCCGACAACTTGGAGCTGATTCAGCTAGATGTCAAAACAGCCTTCCTCCATGGTGATCTCGAGGAGGAAATCTATATGGAGCAGCCAAAAGGCTTCATGGCAACTGGCCAAGAACATCTAGTCTGCCGACTCAGGAAGAGTCTATACGGCCTCAAACAGGCACCGCGACAATGGTACAAGAAGTTCGACGACTTCATCCAATCAATCGGCTTCTCCAAAAGCGATGAGGACCATTGTCTCTTCACCAACACAGCTCGAGATGGATCACCCATCTTCCTCATCATTTACGTGGACGACATGCTAATTTCTGGACGCCACGCGGGCGAACTTGCCGATCTCGTTCGGCAACTGCGGTTGAAGTTTGCCATGAAGGACCTCGGTCCGGCACGACACATCCTTGGCATGAAGATTAGTCGGCATCGCGATAAACGACATCTTTTTTTGTCTCAGACCGACTATATCGGACGTGTCTTGGAACGCTTCAACATGCAATCAGCCAAATCTGCTTCAACCCCACTCCCTATGAATCTTCGGCTCTCTCAGCGAGACTGCCCGACATCCGGTTCGGAGGGGGAAGATATGAAGTCGATACCGTATGCACCGGCAGTCGGCTCCCTTATGTACCTGATGGTCGCGACACGGCCTGACATCTCTCATGCCGTAGGAGTCGTTAGCAGATTTATGCACAATCCTGGCCGATCGCATTGGAACGCAGTCAAGCATGTGTTCAGATATCTGGCTGGCACAAAAGACCATGGCATTCTTTTCGGACCGAACCGAACCTCAGGCGTAGTCGGTTACACCGACTCGGACTTCGCCGGCTGTATAGACAGTCGGAAATCAACAACCGGATACTGCTTCAAATTCGGCAATGGAGCAATCTCGTGGAAGTCGAAACTTCAGGAGTGCACAGCGACCTCAACGACCGAAGCAGAATATGTAGCTGCGTCCGACGCAGCAAAAGAAGCTTTGTGGCTCGGTCGGCTGGCGCACACGTTTCGACAAGTCGAACATGACTCGGCTCCAGTTGTCTACAGCGACAGTCAAGGTGCTGTTGCCTTGTCGAAAAATCCGGTTCACCACAACGCCTCCAAACATATCGACGTTCGATATCACTTCGTTCGGGACTGCGTCATTTCAGGGAAAATCGGTCTAGAGAAAATATCCACAACCGATAATGTCGCAGATGGAATGACCAAATGTCTCCCGGCAGACCGTTTTCGGTCTCTTCGGCATCAGATGGGCGTAACGACAAACCAGTCCGGTTAGAGCCGGACACAGAGCAGGATGGTTCCCGACAACCGACATCAGCTCCTTAATGATCGGCTTCAACTGTTCCGACCCGACCAGTTCGGTCTTCTGTCTTCGGATCCTGCCGACTCGAACAAAGCTGATATGTCCGAGAACCTAAGTCTATACCTGTAACCTTAGATAACCCATGTATACGCCCATTACGGGGGAGTGTCGAATACATGTGTATAATGGACGTATTCACACCATCCCGTTTTGGCCATTTATGTAATTAGCATAAAGGGTAGTTGCCCTAAGTCGGTCACTATATATAGTGACCTTGTAACCTCTTTGTGAGGTTGGTTGTTGTATTGTTGCTTTATGAAATAAGAAATTCTTTTGTGTCTCTCTCTCTCTCTCTGTGCAACGACCTACATTCTGTCATACACAGGGAATAAACAGGAATCGAGTGCTTCAAGATCTTCCGCACAGACGACATTGCTTCCAACAGTCTTCTCGGTGTAGAAGAAGCCTCCACGTAACACGACCCCTTGATATCGATAGCCTGTGGGCTCATTGAAGGTGTTTCCTCTAGAAATGGTTAACACAATTTGGCACGCCCGGTTACAACTATAAGGTCCCAACGAACTACGTAGGAGGCAAACCTCAGCCGCCATTACGACGCCCAATCGCATCAAGCGGTCTCAGCCACCTGCCCGACGCCCTGAGCCAGTCGAAGGAACTTCCGACTCGGCGGTCACTGACCAATCTTTCCAAGAACTATCAGAGGCCCACCGGTTGCAATCCTCGCCACCCGATACCCAATCGCAAGTTGATTCCGCACCGATCTCCCCGCCAAGCCCTCTAGGGGTCACCCAACCTGACCCTAACCCTTTTCCGGCTTTACCTGAAGACCCGGATCTTGATACCATGCCTTACCCTTACCCACGATATACAGACGGCCTAGACACGGAATTGCACACCCGTGCTTTCGTGTCCACATGGCAGGCCAACCACTCGACGCATCGGTTATCGGCTACCGAAATCGAGTCCTCCAAAATCGTGGAATTTGCTCTATCCCTCGATGGCCCGACTACTCGATGGTATTCCCACCTCGACGTGGGGGGAGTCACAACGTCCTGGACGTCCGAACAAAGTTTCTAGAATTATTTCACCGCGATGTTCCGAAGCGCGAACTGCTCCGTCAGTTCTTTTCCATGAGCCAAGAACCTCACGAGACGGTCACCGAGTTCACGATCCGGTTTCAGGATCTCTACTGACAACTAGCCGACGATGTCTCCGCACATCACATTCTGGATACCTTCCTTTCCAGACTATGGGAGCCTCTACAGACGACTCTCGCACTTACCAATTTCTCTAACCAGAAAATTGAGCAAGTCATCTCACGCATCCTCGCCATCGATCAGACACAACATAGCACAACTTTCTCCATGGGCTCTTTGCAAAGAACCCTTCCTCAAGAGGACAATTGTTTCCGACAAGCCCTCCAATGCACAACCTGCTCGGGCTCGGGCCATTTGGCTCTCGAGTGCCCTCACCGGCCACACTGTCCAATCTGTCAGTTCCGATTTCACATGATCGAACAATGTGAATACAACATGCTCAATCACACAACGACGGCTCCGGTTCGCTAGATCGAGCCTCAAAATACATACTCACGGCAGGATGAACATCAGTCCTACCGACATCGGGATATCGAGCGACCACAATCCTCGGATTGTCAGCACTGCGACGACGACCGCTACCACCACGACAACCGCAGGAGATCGGACGACCGCCGTGACCAATACCGCGATGACCAATATAGAGCAAATGACGAGTATGACCGGTACAACGACGACTGGGATGACCGGTACGATCGATGGTATTCACGAAACGATAGAAGAAACTCTTACAGAGGTTCGCGGAACAATCGATGGCATAATGACAATCGTTGTCAGGACCCTCCTCCAAACGTACCTCACAACTCTCTTCCCCATAACGCGCCACGGGCCAACATGCCTACACAAGCGGCCGGGAACCGCTCACCCACACACTGAGCACGGTGACACTCGCAACTCGGCATTGGTTACCTACTTTAAGTGTAACCAACCTGGCCACTATGCTACCCAATGCCCAACCACGGACCGCGGGAAGGCCCCAACCGTGAATATTATTATGGTCGATGTTCAACACGTTACTACACGCAGCAAAACCCAGGCCATCCAATGGCAAGTACAAGATGACGTCCGTAAAGCAGCCAAGGAATGGATTGACACCGCCAACAAAAGCAACATGGAGCGGATGCAGGACGTGACCATTGGAGCACCACAGTCCACAGGACCATCCACCTCGGCAGAAGATGACCATCTGTGGGACGCCCTTACCAGTTCTAGGATCTCGTTGCCATTGCATAAGCTTTTACCGCTTATGCCATGCTTTCGGGATACCTTGGCTACACTCACGACTAACGCCAAATCGGCCGCACCCCTTGTTAACCTGACACCCATCATGGATTCCCAGAATCTAGCCGTGAAAATCATGATTAAGGGACGCGACCTTCATGGATGCATAATCGACGGTGGCTCCGGCGTGAATGTCATCAGCGAGGCCACATCTCACACACTTGGTCTGAACCAATGGGAACCTTGCCCCTTTTGGCTTCGGATGGCCGATACGCGAACGATTCGCCCCATAGGGTTAATCCGCCACCTCGACTTCACGTTAGGAGGCCACATGTTCACTATCTCGGCAGTTGTGTTACACCTCGAAGCTCCGAGCGCCTACCCAATGTTGCTTGGACGACCCTGGCTGCACACAACCAATATTAAGCAACATTGGCAGCAAAATATGATCTCTTTCCGACGGGGGAAGACCAAGGTGCGGATAATAACAGAAGAACGCCTAACCATGCCCCACAACACCACACCCTTATATGCGGAAGGGGTACACATGCTCGACGGGTTAGCCGACGACGAGGTGGATGATCTTCCAGAATGAATTCCTGGAAGATCATTTCACTATCATACCCCTCTTTGAAATAGATGCCATCTCGGCCTTCGGCACACCCCTAGACGAGGATGTCATGGAAGAATCCCTTCCCTAGAACGAGCCAGATTCCACCACTATCGTGGAATTACGACACGCTCGGGATGCGTTGAACGAGAATTTGCCATCTCCCAGCGAGTCAAAGCATCAACACTCGAGTAAGTCAACCTCGGCTCCGACGAGAACCCGCGTACACTACAAATTACTAACAACTTACCAGCCGACGAATGCTCAACCCTCATACGCCTGCTCACGGATTATCAGGATGTATTCACATGGTCTTACGCTGATATGAAGGGATTGGATCCCCAATATTACCAACACCAAATACACCTCATGCCTAACGCTCGGTCAGTCCAACAACGACGATACCGTATGAACCCCAACTACGCAGCTAAGGTCAAAGAGGAGATTGACAAGCTCCTCCGAGTAGGTTTTATACGCCCGGTAAAAAGAGCCACATGGTTAAGCCCAATCGTCGTCGTCCCCAAGAAAAACGGGAAAATCCGTGTTTGTGTTGATTACCACAGACTCAATGCCGCGACAGTCATGGATGGGTTTCCTCTCCCGTTCATGGATAGTGTCCTCGACAAGGTGGCTGGTCATGAATGCTACAATTTTCTCGATGGGTTCATGTTGGGGACAAGGCCGTCAATGTGGAAGTGCAAGCAACATTCGTGATGAAGAAGAATCTGTGTATGCGCATGAGCAAGATAGACACAAAGAGAGAGAGAGAGAGAGATAGGCACAAAGAAAAGTTATATTTCTCAATAGCAACCGTTACAACAGAATGACAACCAACAACAACAACAACCTTTTCTAAAGGTTACAAAGTCACTTTATATAGTGACTGTCCTAGGGCAATTGCCCTTTATGCTATTTACAAAAATAGCCCAAACTTGGGCTGTCCAAAGGGACAGTGTGAATACGGCCATTATACACTCGTATTCGACACTCCCCCGTAATGGGCGTATACATGGGTTATCTAAAAAATTACAGGTATATACAAGGTTTATTGGACATATCGGTTTTGTTAGAGTCGACAAGATCCGAAGACAGAAGACCGAACCGGTCGGGTCGGAAGAGTTGAAGTCGATCCTGAAAGAACCGATGTCGGTGGTCCGAAACCATCCTGTGTTGTGTGTCTGACTTTAACCAGACCGATTTTTCGTTACGCCCATCTGGTGCCGAAGGGACCGGAAATGATCTGCCGAAAGACACTTGGTCATTCCATCTGCGACATTATCGGTTGTGGATATTTCCTCGAGACCGATTTTCCCTGAAATGACGCAGTCCGAGTCGACTTGTCGAAACGTGTGTGCCAGCCGACCGAGCCATAAAGCTTCTTTTGCCGCGTCGGACGTAACTGCATATTCTGCTTCGGTTGTTGAGGTGGCTGTGCATTCCTGAAGTTTCGACTTCCACAAGATTGCTCCATTGCCAAATTTGAAACAATATCCGGTTGTTGATTTCCGATTGTCCACGCAACCGACGAAGTTCGAGTTGGTGTAACCGACTATGCTTGAGGTTGAGTTCGGGCCAAAGAGAATGTCGTGGTCTTTTGTGCCAACTAGATATTTGAACACATGCTTGACTGCGTTCCAGTGCGATCGGCCTGGGTTATGCATGAATCTGCTGACGACTCCTACGACGTGAGAAATATCAGGCTGTGTCGCGACCATCAGCGTACATAAGGGAGCCGACTGCCGGTGCATACGGTACCAACTTCATATCTTCCCCCTCCGGACCGGATGTTGGGCAGTCTTGCTGAGACAACCGAAGGTTAACGGGGAGCAGGGTCGAAGCAGACTTGGCCGAGTGCATGTTGAAGTGTTCCAAGACACGTCCGATGTAGTCGGTTTGACACAAGAAGAGTTGTCGTTTATCGTGATGCTGACTAATCTTCATACCAAGTATGTGTCTTGCCAGACCGAGGTCCTTCATGGCAAACTTCAACCGTAGTTTCCGAACGAGTTTGGTGAGTTCTCCGGCATGTCGTCCACGTAAATGATGAGGAAGACGGGAGACCCGTCTTGAGTTGTTTTGGTGAAGAGACAGTGGTCCTCATCGCTCTTGAGAAGCTGACCGACTGGATGAAGTCGTCGAACTTCTTGTACCACTGTTGGGGTGGGTGTCTGTTTCAGACCGTAGAGACTCTTCCTGAGTCGGCAGACTAGATGTTCCTGGCTGGATGCCACAAAGCCTTTCGGTTGCTCCATGTAGATTTCCTCCTGTAGGTCACTGTGGAGGAATGCCATTTTTACATCTAGCTGAATCAGCTCCAAGTTGTCGGCGGCCACGACGCTGAGCATGAAATGAAGGGTCGTCATTTTCACCATTGGTGAAAAGATTTCGTCGAAGTCGACGCCATATTCTTGTCTAAATCCCTTCGCAACTAATCTGGCCTTGTACTTTGGGTTGGTCGAGTCGGACGTCTCTTTTACTCGATAGACCCACTTACATGGAAGAGCATGTCGATTCTTCGGTAATTCGACCAAGTCCCAAATCTTGTTTGCTCGAATGGAGTGCATTTCCGATTCCATCGCCAGATGCCATGTGGCTGAATCGGCAGATGCCGATGCTTCTTCGTAAGAAGTCGGTTCGCCGGCGTTGGTCAAGAAAATTTCGGGAGAGTACCTCTCCGGAGGTTGTGATAGTCTCTCAGATCTGCGAGGTATGACTAGACTAGTCGCACCGAGTGTCGATGTCGGATGGTCGGGAGCCGAGCCATTCGGGTGTGCCGAATCGGTGGATTCGGTGCGAGAGTTGTCGGTTACCCGTGAAACCGATCTCGTGTGGTGGGCTGGGCCGTCATGAAGGGTTGGCACTTCGGAAAATATTACCCTTAGGACTTCAATAGGCCTTTCGGCCGTTTTATGCATAGCCGACTCGTTGAACACAATGCCCAAACTTCGGACGATTTGTCTATGCTCGGGGTCCCAGAGTCGGTATTTGATCTCGCCGTGGGGTCCGTACCCAAGGAAAATGCATTTCCTTGATCTTGGTTCGAGTTTCTGGCGATCGTCTTTTGGTATGAGGGTGTATGCCTCGCAACCGAAGATCCTTAGCTTGTCATAATTTAGCTTACTGCCGGTCCATATTTCTTGAGGTATTTGAAGTCCTAGGGGTCTACTTGGCGACATATTTATTATGTGTACTTCCGTAAGTAGAGTCTCTGCCCAAAAGCCATCCGACAGTCCAGAGTGTTGGAGCATGGATACTACGCGTTCTTGAATCGTCCGATTCATGCGTTCAGCAATTCCGTTCTGATCCGGACTATAGGGTGCCGTATATTCACGTCGAATGCCGCGTTCTCGGCAAAATTTGACGAATTCTTCAGACTTGAATTCTCCTCCATTATCGGTTTAGAGACATTTTAGTTTCCGACCGGTCTAGTTTTCGACCATTGCAAGCCATTCGGAGAAGATCGAAAACACCCGATCTTTGGTTCTAATGGGGTAAGCCCACACCTTCCGAGTTGAGTCGTCAATAAAACCTAACGACGTACGAAGCACCGCCGAGAGACCGATGTGGCATCGAGCCATAGACGTCTGAGTGGACCAAATCGAGGGGACTCGATTCTCTTGGTGCTGATGTCGGGTGTGATGCGACTACCTATTTGCCGTACTGGCAATGCTCGCAGAATTGGTGATCCGAGAAGGAGAGTTTGGGGATGTAACCGGCTCTGGATAGGTGCGTTATGCCGGCCTTGCTGAGGTGTCCAAGTCGTCCGTGCCATAACGATGACACGGGAATATTAACCAAAAACAAGTCACCCTCTTTGAGTGTGACATATAAAGGGTACAAGGAATTTACCTTTGGTCCTCGAGCAAGCAGGAGGTTCCCTTTGTGGAGTGTCCACCCTCCTGATGAGAATCCGGTAGTTGGGAAGAACTTCTTCCCCGGTTGTTTGATCGGTCAGTCGAACCTTGTACTACATAAGCTTCCTCTGCCGATTCTTTGGTGAAAGACTTTCTCCGAGCTGCTTCGGTCAAGATTGCGCTCGTGGCTTCGGAGTACTTAATGGCAGTTGAAGCATTGCACATGGTTGTAACGAAAGTTTCCCAAGAAGAGGGGAGACTACTCATGAGTATCATTGCTTTGAGTTCATCCTCGATTGCCGTCCCCTGAGACGATATTTGGGAGCTTAGGCTTTCGTACTCGTTGAGGTGTGCCTAGACCGAGTCAGACTCTTTCATTTGTAAGTTGTAGAAGTGCCGGATCAGATACATCTTTGTCGCTGCGACCTTCTTTTCATAAGTTTTCGACAGTGTTTTCCAAAGTTCGAAAGCTATCGTTCATGATTGCACTGTGAAGTACACTGACTCCGACAAGTGCATCTGAATCGTGGTGCGGACGATTCTGTCCAACTTAAGCCACTCGTTTGCCTTGTATGCTTCTGGAGGATTTTCATTCTCAATCGGGTCTATTTGCTATGAGATAGTCCTGCATTTGTTCCTTCCAGAAGTTGAAGTTCGAACCATCGAACCTCCTTAGACTCATCTCCGATGAGCCGGATGTTGATGCCATATGCGTCGGTTTCAGTTAGTGAGACTCGGTTCGGAGTTGACTACGAGCCTTAGTGGGGTGCAGCCGATCGGCTCACCCGATATCGTTCTAGTCGGTTTTGAACCCAAGTCGGTTTGGTTTCGTATACTTGTTGCTGAACTTGCTCGGAGTGACTCCGGTAACTTGAGGGACAGAACCAGCTGGTCTTCCCGAATGTTGCCGAGTCGGAGTGAGCCCGGTTAGCTTCCGATCGTATGCCGAATACCGATTACACGAGACCGATTGTTTGGGCCGATTCTGCTTCGGATGACTGCAACGATGAGAGGGATGGATCCAACTGATCCTCCGGAATGTCGATCAGCCGAGTGAAGCACGAATTTGGTTGTTGCCTGGAGACCAATCTACAACGGGTGGTTACAACAAGTGGGTGAATAACGTCCGGTGACCTATTTGGATGTCGTTTAACCGAATGAAGCACGATTGGGTCGGATGTTGCAAAGGGAGTTCGCCTCAAGTGGTTACAATCACAGGAACAAAGTACAACCATCTAGCTTACTCCAATTAGTGACTTAACGCAATGAGATGCAAACTTCTTGTTTGTCTTCTCTCTTCCCTGTTCTTCAAGAATGTTGTGGTGTACGATGACGGCCGACATCGGGTTCAAGAACCTCCAACGCTCTGATACCAAATGTTGGGGACAAGGCTGTCAATGCGGAAGTGCAAGCAACATTCGTGATGAAGAAGAACATGTGTATGCGCATGAGCAAGATAGACACAAAGAGAGAGAGAGAGAGAGATAGGCACAAAGAACGATTACAAAGTCACTTTATATAGTGACTGTCCTAGGGCAACTGCCCTTTATGCTATTTACAGAAATAGCCCAAACTTGGGATGTGCAAAGGGACAATGTGAATACGGTCATTATACACTCGTATTCGACAGTTCAATGGCTATAACCAAATCTGAATGCACCTAGACGATCAGGAGAAAACGGTGTTTGTCACGGAATGGGGTGTCTTCGTGGCCGAGGTAATGATGTTCGGATTAAAAACAGCACCGGCCACATTTCAACGCATCATCATTGAGATTTTCAACGAGTATATCCTAGCATTCATGCAAGTTTTCCTCGACGACTTTGCTGTGTATGGCCAGTGGCTGGAGCATATGACCCAGCTACACCTCTGTCTTGATCGATGTCGAGAAGCTTGGTTGAGCTTAAATCCGGCAAAATGCGCGTTCGTGGTGACAAGCGGTAACCTGCTCGGGCACATAGTCAGTCAGGAAGGTATCGCCATGGACCCGGATAAAGTGCAAGCCATTCTGAACGCTCTCGCGCCCTCTACCGCGAAGGCCCTCAACCAATTCCTGGGCCAAAACAGATGCCATAGCCGGATGTTACGACACCTGGCCGATTTCGCGACTCCATTGCATGCAACTGTGCATAGACTCCCATTTCAGTGGTCTTCAATAGAAGACGAGGCTTACCAATTGTAAAAGAATAGTGTGTGCGGAAGCGTATGCGAAACACAGAGTACACAGTTCGGAGGAATAAGACAGTTCGGTAAAACACAGAAAACGCAGAGATAGAGAGCAGACAACAAAAAAAACACAGATTCAAAATAATGACTCTCTGTACATACATTGATGCTCAGTGAGCATCTTTTATACAAGCCCTAACAATCGGGTTGACACAAGTACTGACAGTACTTGAATGCTCATAAATGAGCCTACTACACAAACTCCCAAAATTATTCTCTTACGAGGAATAATGCTCTAACGGCCTCTTCGGTTTTCACACCGATGCGGCCCTATTGTGCGTACTTTTTCACGCACCTAGTCTACGCACTGGGTTACGCTGCGTACTTCGCACCGAATGTTGAGCTTGTCTCTCAACACTAATCCTTGAAGTTAATGCTCTCCCATGCCCCTGTTGTACAGCCACCAGTCTGGTCAGAACTTTTTCACGTCTTCGTAGATGCATAAGATATAGCCATTGGCAGTGCACACCACCAAATTGGTATCGGCCAGTGTATTACGCTAGCCGACGACTCTCGGCCGTGGAGAAGAACTACTCAACAATTGAACGTGAGGCCCTCGGGATGGTCTACAACATCAACAAATTCCGGCATTACCTCTTGGGTCGGAAATTAACATTCCACATCGATCACTCAACTGTCCTCTACTTGGTTAATAAACAGGCCCTCACAGATCACCTGGCCTGATGGATGCTCCTGCTACAACAGTTTGATTTTCAGATCCAACACCGGCCCGGAGTCCAACACGCCGTAGCTGACTACCTGAGCCGCCTCGAGTCAGGGGAACCTGCCGAGTCCACGTACGATGATCTACCCGCCGCCGCCCTTTTTAGTCTCGCAATGGTGCCAGACGAAAATGAAGATGAATGGATCACAGAGATGACCCATTTCCTCAACACCGGCCTTCCTCTCGACCACTTGACCCTCGACGCTCGGAAACGACTAGTTGTTTGGAGCCGAAACTTTTGTCTGGTCTCCGACATCCTCTACCACAAAGGCTCAGATGGCATCTAGTGCCGCACAATCTGTCAATTCTAGAAACACGCAATCGTCTAGGAGGCACATCACGGAATCGCGGGGGGACATTATGCTGAAGAGGTCACGGCAAGAAAAATATGGCAGAGTGGCTTATGGTGGCCTACAATGAAAAAAGATGCTCATGAATTCTGTCGACAGTACGATTTGTGTCAACGCATGGGACAACCGACCGAGCAAGCCCGGATGCCGCACCAACCCATCCTTCTGTTAGAACCATTTCAAAAATGGGGGTTAGATTTTGTGGGACCTTTTAAACCAGTCGCGGCTCTCACTGGTAACAAATATATAATCGTGGCCACAGACTATTGCACAAAATGGGTCGAGGCTAAGGCACTACAGGACAACACGGCTACATCCACGGCAAAGTTCGTTTACGAACATCTATAGTGCTGATATGGATGCCCAATCGAGCTCATTAGTGACCAAGGCGAGCATTTTATAAACCACATAATTGTTGGGATTACGGTCCCTTCGGATGGGATGGTCGGATGTCGGAGATGAATGCCGACAAGCCCGGTTGCGGTTTCGGAACCGGATGATGAAGACCCCGGCTTCGGAGCCGGATGACGAATGTACCCGGAGAGAGATCCGGATGCGGGGACATATCTGTGAATATGTTTGCCAAGGGCCCTTGAGGCTATAGTTGTAAATAGCCCCAAAGTCATATGTGTATAAATATGACTTAGGGCAAACAGTTTTAATGTTGCTACTCATTTTTCTGTTTTTCCACTCAAGAGGAGTGAAGAGAGAGCAGCCGTGAGAGAGATAGAGCGTGAGAGAGGAAGAGGTCGACGCCTCTGTGTATTTCCGCCGCCTGTGGCGAGGACAGCGAGCTCAAGGTCGTCGCCTTGCAGCTCGCCATTGTATACTTCTCTGTGCATAGTTTTGGTTCGGAGTCTTGTACTCCCGTGGTTTTTCCCGTACAGGGTTTTCCACGTTAAATCGTGTGTCCACTTATTTACTTCTGCATTTCCCATTTTCTGCAACAACGATTCGTGTGTTTCCTTGGTTGTGGCCGAGAGGTGAAGTTTGGAAAGTGTCCATTGATTTTCCATCAATTTGGTATCAGAGCGGGCTGCTGCAGAAAATGGAAGGCGGCGGCAGCGGGCAGCCGGGGATGATGGTGCTGAATGCGCAGAATTACGCCGACTGGAAGATCAAGATGGAGGATCTTCTGATTGTTCGGGACCTGTACGAACCGATTGACAGGTCGGAAATACCGAAGGGAGTACTTGAGTCGGAATGGAGGCTTCTGAACCGGAAAGCCGTTGCAACCATTCGGCAATACGTAGACGTGAGCGTTCTACAACATGTGGCGAACGACATCAACGCATATGAGATGTGGCGGAAGCTGTCGGGCCTCTACGAGAGGAAGAATGCATTGAACCGGACCTCCCTGATGAGGAAGATAGTGAACCTCAAGTACCGGGACGGCGAGAGTATGGTGGAACACGTAAGCACGTTCATGGGATTCGTGAACCAGCTTGCGGCGATCAAGTTCCCGCTGGAGGATGCAATGCAAGCCATCATTCTGATGTGTACATTGCCGGAAAGCTGGGAGAACTTGGTGGTGACTCTCAGCACCTCCTGCACGGAAGATAACTTGTCCCTACAAACGGTAAAGACAAGTATTTTGAACGAAGAAGCGCGTCGGAGAGATAAAGAACCGGCCTCCGATCCGAAGATGTTGCTTACCGAATCGGATCGGGGAAGACAACGGAACCGGAGTCCGCAAAGACGGGAGAAGTCGGGGACCCGGTCGCAGTCAAGAGGAAGGCCCACATGCTTCCACTGTGGGAAGCCGGGGCACTTCCGAAAGAATTGTCGGCATTACCGAAAAGACAACGGAGCCGACGACACCGATTCGAAGAAGTCTTCGGAACGGAACGGGGCTTACCGGGGAGCCACAGACCGGAATGGTTCGGATCGGCGAGGGCAGGACCGGAAAGGAACGACGGCACTCGCGGCAAGTGAAGAGGAGATCATGCTCATCACCGAAGAAGGTGAACTAAACATTGCCGGCGATGAGACGACCTGGGTGGTCGATTCCGGAGCATTGTTCCACCTGACCCCGGAGAGAAGATACTTCTCATCCTACACAGCCGGTGAGCATGGTTGTGTTCGGATGGGAAATGAAGGTACGTGTTGGATTGCCGGCATAGGAGACGTGTGGTTGACAACACCGACCGGATGCAAAATGCTGCTGAAGGAAGTCCGACACGTTCCGGAGGTTCGATTGAACCTGATTTCGGCCGGGAGGCTAGACGATGAAGGCTACACAGGCAGCATCCGGAACGGCGTAAGGAAGTTCAGCAAGGGGAGCCTGATAGTGGCTCGGGCCCGGAAAGTCAACACACTGTACCTTATGAATGCCTGGTTGTGTCCGGAAGAGTTGAACGTGGCAGCCGACACTGCCGGTGAGCTGTGGCACAAGAGACTGTGCCACATGAGTGAGAAGGGGATGAAGAGGCTTGCAGAAGACAACCTTATTCCAGTGAAGCATGTGCACCTGGAGAAGTGCACCGATTGCCTGGCCGGTAAGCAGAACCGAACCTCCTTCCATTCAAGGCCACCGACGAGACGTAGCGCACCATTGGAGTTGGTGCACACTGATGTGTGTCAGGTAGAAACGAAGTCACATGGCGGAGCCCAGTACTTCGTAACATTCATTGATGATCACAACCGGAAGCTGTGGACGGCACCGTTGAAGACAAAGGACCAAGTGTTGTGCGTCTTCAAAGAACTCCACGCGAGAGTGGAAAGGGAATCCGGCAAGAAGCTGAAAGCGATACGAGCGGATAACGGAGGGGAATATCGGGGGCAGTTCGCGGAGTACTGTCGCTCGAAGGGAATCCGGCTCGAGTTTACTGTGCCGAAGACGCCGGAACTGAACGGGCTGGCCGAGAGGATGAACCGGACCATAATGGAGAGGGTCCGGAGTATGCTGGCGCATGCGGAATTACCCAAGGGGTTTTGGGCTGAGGCGATGTCGACGGCGACATACGTGATAAACAGATCACCCTCGGTACCTTTGGACGGAGACACGCCGCAGAGAGTGTGGACCGGTAGGGAAGTATCCTACCGGCATCTGAAGGTGTTCGGGTGTCTCGCATACGTGCATGTGGCAAAGGACCGGAGAGGAAAGCTAGATCCAAAGACCCGGCCATGCATATTCCTCGGTTACGACGATGACGAGTTCGGCTACCGAGTATGGGACCCGGTCGACAAGAAGATATTCCGGAGTCGTGATATCATCTTCATGGAGAACAAGACACTCGCCGACTGGGAGTCGGAGAAGAAGATGAAGAGCTCCAAGTCGACCGGTGAGGATCAACTCTACGAGGAGCAGTCCCGACCTTCAAGGGACCGGTTAGCACTCGAGGATCCGGCCGAAGACGGTGAAGAAACAGAACCGGCCGAAGAAGATGAAAATGATACCGGAACTGGCCCCGATCCCGAAATGGATTCGGATGATGAAGAATCGGAAGAACCGGTTACCGAAGCTCTGGAATGGAGATATCCTCTAAGAGAGAGAAGGCCCCCCCGGAGATTTCCGGAACCAGAGCACGTGCTGCTAACCGACGAGGGGGAGCCGGAGAGCTTTGAAGAAGCAAAGCATGACACCCAGAGCCGCAGGTGGTTGAGTGCCATGCAGGACGAGATGGATTCCCTGCATGAGAACCACACATATGAACTTGTGGAGTTGCCGAAAGGAAAGCGGGCACTTCGAAACAAGTGGGTGTTCAAGCTGAAACCGGGAGATGCCGGAAACCCCCCGAGATACAAAGCCAGGATCGTGGTGAAGGGGTTTCAGCAGAAGAAGGGCGTCGACTTCGACGAGATATTTGCCCCGGTAGTGAAGATGACCTCCATCCGGACGGTGCTGAGCATAGCGGCAAGCATGGACCTCGAGGTAGAACAGATGGACGTGAAGACGACATTCCTTCACGGTGACCTCGAAGAAGAGATCTACATGCAGCAACCGGAAGGATTCGAGA